>NW_014605967.1:0-398 GCF_000485595.1 Priapulus caudatus | reverse complement strand
ATGTCGAGCTCTTTCAGGCACGACTGCACGAGCAGCGGCATCCCGCCGATCTGCGAGGGGCAGTAGTCGGCGACCGCGATCATCTCGCCTTCGGCGTTTGCGAGCCCGCATGTGAAGTCGAGCGCCTCGTTGAAGATCGTCGAATATGACGTTTTCATCAGCGTGATGCCCATTTCCCGGCAAATCGACACCATCGTCGACTCGAGAATGTTCATGGTAATAAGATCCATCGTGGCTCTCCTCAGACCGAGATGATCAGGTTGCCATACGGGTCGACCCGCATGGACTGATTAGGACGAAGAATCGTCACCGACGCGCTTTCTTCGATCACTGCCGGGCCGGCGATCGTCTGGCCCTGCAGGAGGGTATCGCGGTCGTAGGTCGGCGTGTCAATCCAG
>NW_014605966.1:0-398 GCF_000485595.1 Priapulus caudatus | reverse complement strand
CAGACATTACCTTTACTCATGTCGATGACACCGTCGCTTCTGGTGGTGTAGCAGCAACACCCGACTTAGGCACAGATTACCTGATTAGCACACAACTGGTAGCCAGCAGTCTGCTAATGAAAAATGATACCAATATTTTCGGTTTGCGTTATTACGATACTTATATTTCAGATGTTACTTCGTTCGTTGTGAATTCAAGATTTCACATCACAAGAGCCTGGCGAATCAATCCTCGTCTGCAATATGATATTCGTGATTTAAAAGATGGACACTCGCAGAAAAAATTTCGCGCCATCATCAAAACCGACTACCGTTATCTGAACAAGGCACGTTTTGATTTTGAAATTGGTTATGACGACATCAGTAATGACGAAACGGACTCTCTGTTATTGGCCAGC
>NW_014605965.1:0-398 GCF_000485595.1 Priapulus caudatus | reverse complement strand
GTGTGTGTGTGTGTGTGTGTGTGTGTGTGTGTGTGTGCGTGCGTGCGGCGGCGGCGTGCGTGCGGCGTGCGTGCGTGTGTGTGTGCGTGTGCGTGTGTGTGTGTGCGTGTGTGCGCGCGTGTGTGTACGTGTGTGCGTGTGTGTGTATTATGTGTGCGCGTGCGCGCGCGTGAGTGTGTGTGCGTGTGTATTATGTATGTGTGCGCGCGCCCGTGTGTGTGTGTGTGTGTTAGAGAGAGCGATGTCTCTGTCCCTCTCTTCGTGACACAGGTGTCCGTTTACCTGCAGTGTAACGGACACCTGTGTTTACCTGTAGTGTAACGGGCACCTGTGTTTACCTGCAGTGTAACGGACACCTGTGTTTACCTGTAGTGTAACGGACATCTGTGTTTACCTGC
>NW_014605964.1:0-398 GCF_000485595.1 Priapulus caudatus | reverse complement strand
CGAAAATCATCCTGAGCCGCCTTCTGGTAGGCGCGAAACAGTAGCTCAAAACGGAAAGCCTGGGGGGTCTGCACCTGCCAGAGACGTTGGCGCTCCGGGGTCGCAACGATCAGTTCATTTTCAACCTCTTTGATGGTGTCCTTGACGGGCACACCAACCACAGCTGCGCCCTTAAGCACGGCGATATCGATCAGGGTCGAAATCAACTCAGGATTGAACAATGGTCGCACGCCATCATGAACCAGAACCACGGAATCAGGCTTTATATCGATGAGTTTCAGCTGCTGCAAACCATTGCGTACCGAATCCTGACGCTCTTCCCCGCCGGACACGATCCCACCCAGCTTGGTTAAACCGCTACCGGTCAGGATCTGTTCCTTGAAATATTCAATTTCAGC
>NW_014605963.1:0-398 GCF_000485595.1 Priapulus caudatus | reverse complement strand
ACACACACACACACACACACACACACACACACACACACACACACACACACACACACACACACACACACACACACACACACACACGCACACACACATATATATATATATATATATAGTAAAGTAACACATAAGTAAAAACACAGGAACACACATGTGGATATGAAAATTAATGAAGAAAAATAGAATAGGGTGTTCAATTTTAATCAGCAAGCTTTCGAGTATTATCTCTCTTCATCGGGCTATAAAAGACATATATATATATATACATATATATAAATATATATATATATATATGCGAATTAGGATATATGAGTTGATGCGATATTACATTTATTACCGCTCTGTTTGTTATGCCGGATCTCTCTAAGGCGCATCACCTAGCGAGCAATCAGCACACC
>NW_014605962.1:0-398 GCF_000485595.1 Priapulus caudatus | reverse complement strand
GAGAGAGAGAGAGGGGAGAGAGAGACAGAGAGAGAGACTAACCCTCTCCCTCCGTGTTGTCTTTCTCGTGCACACAGGACGTGAAGCTGACGGCGGTGAGGACAGAGAAGCAGGAGGTTGCCTCCCAGCTCACACGCGCAGCCGCCGACATAGACTCTCTCCGTCTCTCCGTTCAACAACTCAAGGACCAGAACGCGCTGCTCAAGGCGCAGAAAGGTAGGTGGCGCTGCCGTGCTAGCCACGCCGCTCTCTCTCTCTCTCTCTCTCGCTCTCTGCTCTGCTCTCTCTCTCTCTCTCTGTCTCTGCTCTCTGCTCCCTCTCTCTCTCTCTCTGCTTTCTCTCTCTCTTTCGCTCTCTCTTCTATGTCTCTACTCACTCTCCCTCTCTCTCTTTCTCTC
>NW_014605961.1:0-398 GCF_000485595.1 Priapulus caudatus | reverse complement strand
CTCTCTCTCTCTCTCTCTCTCTCTCTCTCTCTCTCTCTCTCTCCGTCTCTCTGTCTCTCTCTCTCTCTCTCTCTCTCTCTCTCTCTCTCTGCCGCTCTCGCTCTATCGCTCTATTTTCCTCTTCATTTTCATCCCCTCTCGCTCTCTTTCACTGTCTTTTCTTTCTTTCTTTCTCTCTCGCTCTTTTATTATTTTTCTTGCTCCCTCGTCCACGCCCTCTATCGTTATCTTTATTTCTCTCTCGTTCTATCTCTCTATCGCCCCTCTCTCTATCTCGTTCTCGCGCTCGCTCTTTCTTGTTTCTCTCTGTTGCTCCTCTTCTCTTCTTTTACTTTCTCTCTTTTCTTTCCCCTTTCTCTTTCTGTTTGTCGCTCTCGCTCCTTCCTTCTCTCTCACAC
>NW_014605960.1:0-398 GCF_000485595.1 Priapulus caudatus | reverse complement strand
CAGCCTGCGATGGCTCATCAAATAGCGAAACAGCAGCCCCAAGTGGCTTGACCGCAGAAAACTCCTATACAGGGCAAGGTAGGTCCATTCCATTAGCCTGGGCTATTATCTGGAACTTCAATGGCAAGCCCGCATGTTGCTGGCGCTGCGGCTGTTGTCCTTGGTTATCTACGTGATGAGTATGCTGCGGGCAACTTAGACCAGCCCCCGACAAATGCTCAAGTCCGCTGTCATATAGAGCAAGGAGCTGACCTAATAGGCGTACAAGGCCTTGATTATTCTATTTTGTATTTCAAACACGGTCGTTTAAATTTAGCTGGAGCGTTACAACCTATTGCAGCCTGCGATGGCTCATCAAATAGCGAAACAGCAGCCCCAAGTGGCTTGACCGCAGAAAA
>NW_014605959.1:0-398 GCF_000485595.1 Priapulus caudatus | reverse complement strand
GTGTGTGTGTGTGTGTGTGTGTGTGTATGTGTGTGTCTGTACGTGTAATGACACAGCTGTCATCGTATAGGTGTGGTGACACAGCTGTCGTAATGTACGCGTGGTGACACAGCTGTCGTAATGTACGTGTGGTGACACAGCTGTCGTAATGTACGTGTCGTGACACAGCTGTCATCATGTACGTGTGGTGACACAGCTGTCGTAATGTACGTGTGGTGACACAGCTGTCATTATGTGCGCGTGGTGACACAGCGATCGTAATGTACGCGTGGTGACACAGCTGTCGTAATGTACGCGTGGTGACACAGCTGTCGTAATGTACGTGTGGTGACACGGCTGTCGTAATGTACGCGTGGTGACACAGCTGTCGTAATGTACGTGTGGTGACACAGCTGTCG
>NW_014605958.1:0-398 GCF_000485595.1 Priapulus caudatus | reverse complement strand
AAACGTGAAAAGGGACATGTAGGAGGAAATCGGGAAACGTGAACGGTGGCAAGACGGCACTATATGCCCAGAAGCCGCAGCCGGGGCCCTTGCCGACGGGACCCTGCGGGGGAAATCGGGAAACGTGAAAAGGGACGAAGTGGCACATAGCGGGATACGTGAACGGTGGCAAGACGGCACTATATGCCCAGAAGCCGCAGCTAAGCCCTTGCCGAGAAGACCCTGCGGGGGAAATCGGAAAATGTGAAAAGGGACAAAGGGGCACGTGGGGGGAAATCGGGAACGTGAAAGGCGGCGGACGACTTAGTGTTCTCAGAGAGGAAGCAGCAGGGTAAAGAGATGAAGAGGCACGTAAGGGGGGAAATTTGAAACGCGAGTATAGGGTATAGATAGGGTTA
>NW_014605957.1:0-398 GCF_000485595.1 Priapulus caudatus | reverse complement strand
ACACACACACACATACACGCACGCACGCACGCACGCACACACACACACACGCGGCGGCTGCAGAGATCGGCAACGCGAAAACTATTAGCAAGCACTTTGAGTGAATTGCTGCTGCGCGGCCTAATGCAGCCAGCGCTCCCACGGGATGGATGGAGGGAGGGGGATGCGGTGATGTACGAACATACAGGTGTCTGTAGCAATCACGGACTCACTGTCTTCCCTGCTCGGCTGCGTCAGGGAGGGAGGGAGGGAGGCAGGGAGGGAGGGAGGGAGGGAGGGAGGGGAGGGAGGGAGGGAGGATGCGGTGATGTACGAACATACAGATGTCTGCAGCAATCACGGACTCACTGTCTTCCCTGCTCGGCTGCGTCAGGGAGGGAGGGAGGGAGGCAGGGATG
>NW_014605956.1:0-398 GCF_000485595.1 Priapulus caudatus | reverse complement strand
CCCTTAACCTTAAGGGAAGTCTGACTGTCGCAGGGAGCCTTGTTGACAGATATGTCGGAAAGGTGTGACTAGCAGATCTCGAGACACATGCGCACGCGTTCTCACACAGAGAAGAACTCACACAGGAGAGAAACAACTGGAATAACTCTGTATAGAGTTCAGACCTCTGCTATGGCTGGCACGTCTGACATCTCTGCTGGCTTGTTAAATGTGCCACGAAGACTAACACGAGCGAGCTAGAGAAACCGTATAAGTGCACATCATTGTGACGTCATGATAGTGGTGACGATGGTGGTGGTGGTGCTGCTGCTGATGACGATGATGATGACGACGACGATGATGATTATGGTGGTGATGATGATTGGAGAAACGCGCGTTTTCCAGAACTTACACAGGAG
>NW_014605955.1:0-398 GCF_000485595.1 Priapulus caudatus | reverse complement strand
AATCCGATCTTAAAGAGTTAATTGAAGCTGAAAAATCGACTAAACGCTCTTTAAAACTGGCAAAGAAAAATTTAACCGTAGGTGAAGCAGAGTACGCAAGAATCAAAGATGTTTTTGATCGCAAGGTAGTAACAAAATCTGCTTTAGATGCAGAAGAACAAAAAGTCTTACAGCTCAGGCAGCAAGTCGAAGAACTGCAAGGAAAAATTAATAGTTACGACAGCAGAAAACAGTCTGTTAATTCAAAAATTACACGTGCAGAACAAGAGGTACAAAATAAAACCACCATCCTCGGGCGCACTGATATTACCTTGCCATTTGACGCGCGAATCGGCACCGTGAATATTAATAAAGATGAATTCGTCGCTACTGGCACTGAACTATTTCAAGCGATTGAT
>NW_014605954.1:0-398 GCF_000485595.1 Priapulus caudatus | reverse complement strand
AACAACATGGAGTTCTGCAGAGAGCTGCCGGCCATACGGCCTGGGGAGGAGCCACTCAGAGGTAGTATGAGTATAAGTATATAAGTACATATAAGTATATAATATATAATATATGATAATATATAAGTATAAGTATAGATGTTACAGATTTATATAACATGCACACGCGTTGTGGTTAACGAGCGACAACTATATTATGCTGTTTTACCGTAACGCCGGTAGGATTTGGTTTTATGCGTTTCAAGAGTGATAACGCCGCTAGAATCGCGTTTGATTCGCTTCAAGATTGATAACTTAGCTGGAGGTTAGTTCAACCCGCTTCATAACGCCTGCGTGTGCTTACTAAACTACGCGAGTACGTATATATATATATATATATATATATATATATATATATA
>NW_014605953.1:0-398 GCF_000485595.1 Priapulus caudatus | reverse complement strand
TCTACCCCACCCACCGCCGCTCTCACGCTCCATTTACCCCCTCCCCCGCACTCACGCTCCATCTACCCACCCCCGCCCTTCCCCCCGCACTCACGCTCCATCTACCCCACCCACCAGCGTATATATGACGGCTGATGATAGAGTGCAGCAGCGAAGCGCTGCACTCCCCCTCGCTCCGCCATCAACAACACACTCCCAATTGAATCTTTTTTTTAAACCTTTTTTAAAGGCAATTAATTCCCATTGAAATTGAAACTGATGTGCCGACGAGCCGCCCGCCCGTCATCAAAGAAATCGCCGTGTGCCGAGGTCACGTCTCTTACCAACGACCGACGGAAGAAAGAAAGCCAACCAGGGAGAGAGAGAGCGAGAGAAAGGGAGAGAGAGAGAGAGAGAGA
>NW_014605952.1:0-398 GCF_000485595.1 Priapulus caudatus | reverse complement strand
AGAGAAAGAGAGAGAGAAAGAGAGAGAGAGAAGAGAGAGAGAGAGAGAGAAAAGTAGAGAGAAAAGAGGAGAAGAGAGAGAGAGAGAAAGAGGATGTGTGAGAGAGGGTGGATAGCGTTTACGCGTTACGGGGATGAGATTGGCAGAGATAGTGGGCGGGTCGCGCTAGACATCTAAGTCTTGTTTATTTGTTTGTTTGTTTTATGTTGTTGTTATTGTCGTCGTCGTTGATGTTGTTATTGATGATGATGATGACGACGACGACGATGATGATGATGGTGATGATCATGGTCATGCTGTTGTTGTTGTTGTTAATGATGATGATGATGATGATGGTGGTGGTGAGGTTGTTGATGATGATAAGGACGATGATGATGATGATGATGTTGTTGTTGTTG
>NW_014605951.1:0-398 GCF_000485595.1 Priapulus caudatus | reverse complement strand
AATGGGATCATTCTTTTCCATTAGTGATTAGTGGACATATACATAGTGAACAACGACCTCAAAAAAATATTTTTTATCCAGGAAGTGTTATTCAACATGCATTTGGAGAAAGTGAAGATAATGGTTTATTATTATTAATTTTTAATGGTTCAAAAATTGGAGAGTATCCATTGATGGTTAAAAAAATACTTGATATTCCAAAAATGCGTACTATTAATGTTAAAATATCTGATTTTTCGACATTAGTCCTTGATCCCAAAAAAAATGAAAGAATAAAAATTATTTGTAAAGGCAGTGTTGAATCGTTTAAAGCTTTAAAAAGAACAAAGTTATATAAAAATTTTTTTGAAAAAGGAATTAAGATACAGTTTAAATTTGTACAAGAAAATATTAATACT
>NW_014605949.1:0-398 GCF_000485595.1 Priapulus caudatus | reverse complement strand
CTCTCTCTCTCTCTCTCTCTCTCTCTCTCTCTCTCTCTCTCTCTCTCTCTCTCTCTCTCTCTCTCTCTCTCTCTCTCTCTCTCTCTCTCTCTCTCTCTCTCTCTCTTTCTCTCGTTGTAATAGTCGCGCCTCCTTGCGTTATCGGTTTACGCCTTCCCGTCGTGCACCCATTGCGTCTGTTTGTGTATTGTGTACGTTGTTTGTTTGTGTGCGTATATGTTTGTATTTTTATTGTTTTGTTATTGGGTTCCATTAGATTTTCTATCCAATTTTGTTTATATTTGTTTTATTGCTTGCATGCGTGCATGTTTGTTACTGTATATATATATATATATATATCGTTAGAACTAAATAAAACACTTCTGTGTTTTTTCCACATAATATCTAAATTATTATTA
>NW_014605947.1:0-398 GCF_000485595.1 Priapulus caudatus | reverse complement strand
CAGCTTGTTGTACTTTTTTCTTATGCACTCGGTTAACTGATTTAATTTGTTGCAGTATTTCGCCACCAATATCTAAACTTGATTCAATCGTACCCGTCAGTGATAAATCAAATAATACTTCTTTAACCATTTGATCATCGACTTCTAAGTCGACATTACCAAACAGTATATCGGCCGCATTTTCTTTGTCTGCCAACATACGGGCTGTTTCAGAACTAGCACCATCGACAGATAGTGCGTATATAGAAGAACCACGCGCTCTTGGGTCAGGAAAAGAATCTGCATGTAACGAAATCATCATATCTGCTTGATGATCTCTGGCTTTATGAATTCGATCACGAAGTCGCATAAAACGGTCGTTTTTCCGCGTTAATACCGCCGTCATACCACGTTGCTGG
>NW_014605946.1:0-398 GCF_000485595.1 Priapulus caudatus | reverse complement strand
ATTGGTCTACATTGACTATGTAATGGTATCTACATTGGTCTACATTGACTATGTAATGGTATCTACATTGACTATGTAATGGTATCTACATTGACTATGTAATGGTATCTACATTGGTCTACATTGACTATGTAATGGTATCTACATTGGTCTACATTGACTATGTAATGGTATCTACATTGACTATGTAATGGTATCTACATTGGTCTACATTGACTATGTAATGGTATCTACATTGGTCTACATTGACTATGTAATGGTATCTACATTGGTCTACATTGACTTTGTAATGGTATCTATATTGGTCTACATTGACTATGTAATGGTATCTACATTGGTCTACATTGACTATGTAATGGTATCTACATTGGTCTACATTGACTATGTAATGGTATCTA
>NW_014605945.1:0-398 GCF_000485595.1 Priapulus caudatus | reverse complement strand
TCTCTCTCTCTCTCTCTCTCTCTCGCTCTCGCTCTCTCTCTGTCTCTCTCTCTCTGAGAGCTAGCTAGTTGTTATTTTCAGTTCGACTAACCAACCTATAGTACTTTGAGACGCACCACCCCGCTATAGCTGCTACCCGCGTGGCAACCTCCTCCTCACGTGTAACTGATATCGGTGCGACAGGCGGGCGGTTAGCGTCAGTGCTGGGGAAGCTTTATGAGCAGTGCTAATTACTGCTGACGTAGCGGCCGTGTAAACGAGCGGGTCGTATAGCTGCAGCGGCCGGGTGGGGAGAGATAGATCACCCACCGTGTGCTGCACTTGACCTGCAGGGCTGTTGGATGGGGGAGGGGGAGGAGCTACGAGAAAATTTCGCTAAGAAGCTCTCTCTTTCTCTC
>NW_014605944.1:0-398 GCF_000485595.1 Priapulus caudatus | reverse complement strand
CACAAGTGGCAACGTCTTTAGATGATGCTTTGGCAGCATTAGATACAGACCGCGCTTTCTTAACAGAAGGCGGCGTATTTGATGATGACATGATTGATGCTTTCATCGAACTGAAAAACGAAGAAGTACAGCGCTTACGTATGTCTACTCACCCATGTGAATTTGATATGTACTACAGCGTATAGTTTAAATCCAGACTCATGTTAAACATGGGTTAACGGTTCAAACAAAAAGCCCCGCACATCACATGATGTGCGGGGCTTTTTTATTGCAGTTAAGCACTTCAAAGGCTATGCTTGATGCATGAAAAATATACTACTAAAAAGCTTACTTCTTCCTGCATTACTTCTTTCTATTTCTGTCGATGCCGGTTTATATAAAGGCTTAGATGATGAAGG
>NW_014605943.1:0-398 GCF_000485595.1 Priapulus caudatus | reverse complement strand
GTGTGTGTGTGTGTGTGTGTGTGTGTGTGTGTCGTGTGTGTGTGTGTGTGTGTGTGTGTGTGTGTGTGTGTGTGTGTGTGTGTGTGTGTGTGTGTGTGTGTGTGTGTGTGTGTGTGTGTGTGTGTGTGTGTGTGTGTGTGTGTGTGTGTGTGTGTGTGGCGTGCGTGTATGCGTGTGCTATTATTTTACGCATTACGCTACGGTTCATGGCTGAAACCCTTATTGCTGCGAACAACAAAGTTGTGTGAAGATAACCGTGTCTAATATGAACAAACACTGTCATCGAGCGCGTACCTTCAAAGAAGTACGTACGCTCGCGTTATACCACGTCCGCGATATATATGGCGTGTGCGTGTGTGCGTGCGTGCGTGCGTGCGCGCGCGGCCAGTGTGTGTGTG
>NW_014605942.1:0-398 GCF_000485595.1 Priapulus caudatus | reverse complement strand
GATAGGCTTTTGCGATGCCATTTGCAGTGCTGACTTTAAATGGTCTTCCTTGTTTCAGGTTTAGTTGTTTTGCTAGTTGAGCGGATAAGGCGACATCCGTAGCACCAGTGTCTAGTAAAAATATGACATCCTGCCCGTTGATCTTTCCTGTGGTGACGTAATGACCATATTTGTTTCTGGTTAAAGTGACCTGCTTTAAGCCAGCGATATGTGTTGTTGTCACTGATTGGTTTGGGTTACTTTGTTTTTGTATATAAATATTGAATGCGTATCCAAGCGTGGAAATAAATGCAACCCAGGCGATGAATAACATCCACCCACCTGTTTTATTGGCGCTTGTGTTGGTTTCTAGTTGCTTGTTCATGAATGACGTATCTGTGCTTATACCGTCTTATTTT
>NW_014605941.1:0-398 GCF_000485595.1 Priapulus caudatus | reverse complement strand
CTCTCTCTCTCTCTTCTCTCTCTCTCCTCTCTCTCTCTGCCTGTCTCTCTTTCTCTCTCTCCTTCCCCTTCTCTCTCTCCATCTCCCGCGAGGCTGCGTGGCGGCGGCGGCGGCTGCGGTCATGCATCATACATGAGCGAGTAGTCTGTCTACGGGCGCGAGTAATCGCCGACGTGGATTATGCCAGCATACGGCTCCTAGATAAACACGAGGGAGGGAGGAGGGGGTTGTGGAGGCGAGAGAGGGAGGGGTTGAGGAGGCGAGAGATGGAGGGGTTGAGGAGGCGAGAGAGGGAGGGGTTGTGGAGGCGAGAGAGGGAGGAGGGGGTTGTGGAGGCGAGAGAGGGAGGGGTTGTAGAGGCGATAGAAGGAGGGGTTGAGGAGGCGAGAGAGGGAGGA
>NW_014605940.1:0-398 GCF_000485595.1 Priapulus caudatus | reverse complement strand
CAGTGACGGTGAATTTCTAAAGTTTGATTTAAAGATTCTCCCAGAAGGCGAAACTAAAGCAGTTAGAGTTAAATTTGATAAGCGCTTCTTTACCTACTAATTGAATATAACAAATTGCATTCATAAAAAAGCCGGTTTTAAACTGGCTTTTTTATGGCCTGAATCAATTAATGCATATTTGGTTTATCAGACTTGGCCAGTTGTTCATCCGATAAATTAGTTTCAATCACTTGCTTACCAATTAAGACAATGTAGCCATATTTTCTATCACCAAATGTACTCTGTGAAAATTCATTCATCGATTCATCGTTATACTCAAAACTATATAAACGGCAAATTTGTACACCACCTCCGCCCACATTTTTTCTCAACCATGTTTTTTTGCCGAGTCACAGTTG
>NW_014605939.1:0-398 GCF_000485595.1 Priapulus caudatus | reverse complement strand
CTCTCTCTTCCTCTTGTTGTTCCACCCCCCTCTCTCTCTTCCTCTCTCTGCTCCCTCTCTCTTCCTCTCGCTGTCCCATCTCTCTCTCTCTCTCTCTTCCTCGCTCTGCCCCATCTCTCTTCCTCTCGCTGTCCCCCTTCTCTCTCTCTCTTCCTCTCTCTCTCTGTCCTCCTCTTTCTTCCTCCCTCTGTCCCTCTCTCTCTCTTCCTTTCGCTCTTCCCCTCTCTCTCTTCCTCGCTCTGCCCCCTCTCTCGTCCTCTCTATGTCCCCCCTCTCTCTTTCTCTCTCTGCCCCTCTCTCTTCTTCTCGCTGTCCCCCTCTCTCTTCCTCTCTCTGTCCCTCCCTCTCTCTGCCCCCCTCTTTCTCTCTCTGTCCCTCTCTTTTCCGCGTTCTCTCTC
>NW_014605938.1:0-398 GCF_000485595.1 Priapulus caudatus | reverse complement strand
GCACGAGGAGGATGGGGAGGAAG
Organism: Priapulus caudatus; assembly: GCF_000485595.1. Taxonomy (NCBI): domain Eukaryota; kingdom Metazoa; phylum Priapulida; class Priapulimorpha; order Priapulimorphida; family Priapulidae; genus Priapulus; species Priapulus caudatus. Next base: position 375 of record NW_014605938.1, on the reverse strand, counting down.
AGGAACAGGAAGGAGGGCGAGATGGTGGATGCCTGAGGAGGAGGAGGAGGAGGAGGGGAAAGAGTGGGAGTGGGAGAAGGTAGGTACCTGAGGTGGAGGGGGAGAAGGTGGGTGCAGGGAGGAGGAGGAAGAGGGAGGAGGGGGAGATGATGGGTGCATGAGAAGGAAACTGTATACCGCTTTTGTTTTGTTTATTTTTTAACGCAATTATTTCACAGTCAGTGAATCTGTAACACAGTAACTTATGTCTACATTTCTCTCAGTTAGTCAGTTATACATATTACCCACAATGACTCTAGTCTCTTTCTCTCTCGCTCTTTCTCTCTTTCTTTCCTTCTCTCTCCCTCTCACTCTCTCTCTCTCTCTTTCCCTCAT
>NW_014605937.1:0-398 GCF_000485595.1 Priapulus caudatus | reverse complement strand
GGTGGCAATGGTTTCTCATTATCAGCTTTTAACTTAGGAGTCGCCATGAGTTCAACTCGCAGGCAGTTGGAAAATTGCAGATCCGCTCATTCCAGGATGCACACGACCGGGTTTTCCCTTAAACACACCTTTGATCATAATTGTCTGACTGACTGCATCCACGCGGGCACCAATCTGTTTAACTTCAGCTGGGTAACTTTGCCCTGTTTCATCAACACTAAACAGGAAGCTATCCCCTTCTTGTAGCCATGCCAGCCAGTGTGACGGAATAATCAGGTCCAGCTCCAGCACACTATCGTCAATGATTTTTATAAGCGGTTGGTTTGCAGCCGGTATCTCATACCGATTTATTAGCGTCTCAACGATTCGACCTGAAAATGGCGCCTTGATTTCACACT
>NW_014605936.1:0-398 GCF_000485595.1 Priapulus caudatus | reverse complement strand
CCGTGTTTTTTTTGTAGATAAGGAATCGCGGCCTGCGACAGAAAAAGAGGCGCTTTGACGTTGCTGTTTAGCAGCTCATCCCAGTTTTCAAGAGTGATAGAGCCGACAGGTGTTGGATAAAAAGTTGAGGCATTATTGACCAGAAGGTCTAATTGCCCCCAGAACTTTGCTGCCTTTTCGATGACGCTGGTGAATTTTTCGGTCTCATCAAGATCGGCTTGCAGAATATTTGCAGAATTGGCGCGTTCATCGTTAAGTTCTTTGCAAAGACTCTCCGCAGCTTGTTGGGATGAGCGGTAGTGGATGATGATATTGAAACCGGCATCGTGCAATGTTCTAGCAATTTGAGCACCGATCCGTTTCGCGGCTCCTGTGATTAATGCGGTTTTTTCCATTCA
>NW_014605935.1:0-398 GCF_000485595.1 Priapulus caudatus | reverse complement strand
GGTTCTAACTGAGATAAACTTTATTAGCAAATGAACGCTGCAATATTGATGTACACTAACGAATAGCAATCTTTCGCAATCGCAAACCCACTGGGTTCCGACTATTTTTGTCGTCTGGCGGCTGCCTGATCAGCCTATCCTGGGGTGAACATCGACTTTCTTATTAATTATAACTTCACCTCTTAGAGTTGCCATCAGCATGGCTTAGATGCATGTAGTAGATGTAACAGATTAAGGTTACTCTCTATCTTTTGCACGGGTATTTCTCTAATGAATTAGATTAAACGTTTATTACCTCCGCCAAGGGGTTGGCAGGAGTGTGTTTGTGGGGTTGTAACACCGTTCTTTGTGTACAGCCTAACTAAAAAAGTTATGCAGGGATTGTCATAAAATTTCCA
>NW_014605934.1:0-398 GCF_000485595.1 Priapulus caudatus | reverse complement strand
GAGCGCCGCTAGTTGGGTGTTAGCCGACAGGACCAGGTAAGGCTTAATCTGCGGTGCGCTATGCTGGAGTTTATGAAACTGCTCGCTTAAGCGCAGGTCGCGCTGGCTCATGCCGGCTGTGTCGACTAGTACCAGTTTTTTATCCGATAACATGTCGAGTCGGTCGGCAAGTTCATCACTATTTCTTGCGGTTAGCATCGGCACTTCGAGTAATCGGGCAAAGTGCTGTAATTGTTCCTGCGCACCCACTCTGAAATGATCGGTGCTAATCATCGCCACCGAACGCTTGCCGTGCATATGGGCAAAACGCGCGGCTAACTTGGCGATGGTGGTAGTTTTACCAACACCCGTAGAACCAACCAGCGCGACGATTCCACCTTCGGCTAACAGATCACGAC
>NW_014605933.1:0-398 GCF_000485595.1 Priapulus caudatus | reverse complement strand
TCTCTCTCTCTCTCTCTCTCGTGTCGTGTGTGTGTGAGCGTGTGTGTGTGTGTGTGTGTGTGTGTGTGTGTGTGTGTGTGTGTGCGTGCGTGCGTGCGTGCGTGTGTGCGTGTCTCATTCTCTCTGGCTCGCCCTCTCTATCATCCCCTCTCTTTCGCTCTCTATCTTTATCTAACTCTCGCTCTCTTTTTTGCAGGTTGTTAGTGAACAACCGCCTGACCACAATAACCAACGGAACGTTCTACGGGCTGGAACGGCTAGCGAAGATGTAAGCGGGGATGCCTACACACGCTCACACACACACACACACACACACACACACACACACACACACACACACACACACACACACACACACACACACACACACACACACACACACACACACACACACACAC
>NW_014605932.1:0-398 GCF_000485595.1 Priapulus caudatus | reverse complement strand
CCGCCATGACTTACCCTGGCAGTTTGATAAAACGGCCTACCGGGTATGGCTTTCGGAGATCATGTTGCAACAGACGCAGGTTGCCACGGTAATACCATATTACCATCGGTTTCTAAAAAGCTTTCCGACAATAAGGTGCCTCGCGATTGCTGATATCGATTCGGTATTACGGCACTGGCAAGGCCTCGGCTATTATGCCCGTGCTCGAAATCTTCATCGGGCGGCGATTATAATTTGCGATCAGCACGATGGTCAATTTCCAGTCGAATTCGAAGCTGTTTTGGACTTGCCGGGTATCGGTCGCTCGACTGCTGCGGCTATCTTAACGTTTGCCTGCGAGCAGAGCCGGCCGATACTCGACGGCAATGTCAAACGCGTGCTTGCCCGTTGCTTTCAGG
>NW_014605931.1:0-398 GCF_000485595.1 Priapulus caudatus | reverse complement strand
AGAGAGAGAGAGCGAGAGAGAGACTTGCTAAGGGTGAATGTGAGGCTGCGGTTGGGTGGGGGAAGGTGAGCAGTAGTCGGTGAATGACTCATGCATGTCCGGGTGTGTGATGACGGGTGGGGGTTCTGAGGAAATCTACAGTACAACGCGTCTCCTCCTTCTCCTCCTCCTCCTCCTCCTCCTCCTCCTCCTCCTCCTCCTCCTCATCATCATTCTCTTCTTCCTCCTCCTCCTGCTCCTCTTCCTCCTCCTCCTGCTCCTCTTCCTCTTCCTCCACCTCCTCTTTTTTCTCCTCCTCCTCTTCTTCCTCTTCCTCCTCCTCCTCCTCTTCCTCTTCCTCCTCCTCTTTCTCTTCCTCCTCATCATCATCATCGTCATCCTCCTCCTCTTCCTCCTCT
>NW_014605930.1:0-398 GCF_000485595.1 Priapulus caudatus | reverse complement strand
GGGAGGGAGAGAGCGAATCAGAGGGAGGGGACGGAGAGCGAACGAAGAGGGAGGGCGAAGAGAGAGGGGACGGGGAAGGAGAGGAAAAGAGAGAACGGAGAGGAAGAGCGAAGAGAGAAGGAGATAGGGGGAAGGGGATAGCCGACAGCGTGATAGAGAGGTGAAGGGACTCACCCACACATATACAAACACACGCGCGCAGAGAGAGAGAGGGGGAGTGAGAGGGGGTCACCAACCCTCCTCCACACTTTCTTACGTGCATCTTCGTTTCGCGTGCGTGCGTACGTGTGTGTGTGCGAGAGAGAGAGAGGAGGGGGATATATATATATATATATATATATATATATAGAGAGAGAGAGAGAGAGAGAGAGAGAGAGAGAGAGAGAGAGAGAGAGAGA
>NW_014605929.1:0-398 GCF_000485595.1 Priapulus caudatus | reverse complement strand
CTGACGACTCACCCCAAACTCTCCTTTAAGCTCCTGGCGCTCCCGCTGGAAACACGTCTTGCCGCCCTTTTGCCCTTACTGGCAAAACCCTTCAACTGGAATGGCCTGTTACAACAGCTGGATCAGGGCGCAGGCCCACAATCAGCAGCGATGAAGCAGGTCATCGCGCAACTCTCCACATTTTTACGCCCTGCGGCGGACCTTCCGGCACAGGATCTGGCCACCGTCGGCGCGCGTTTGAATCATCTCAAAACGGCGGAACCACTCTTTGCAGGGGCGAATGGCCCGGCGCTGGCGGCAGCTTTTGAGCGACTTCTCAGTGCAATCAACTGGCGGGGCGAAGCACCAGAGCTGCCGCAACAGTTAAAAGGGATCGCGCTCCAGATCCGTCAGCAGCC
>NW_014605928.1:0-398 GCF_000485595.1 Priapulus caudatus | reverse complement strand
TATATATATATATATATATATATATACATATATTATATTAAACGATATACTCACTCATATATAACGTGGCTGGGGGCGGGATTGTCCGTGGCTGGGGGTGGGATTGTCAGTGGCTGGGGCGGGATTGTCCGTGGCTGGGGCGGGATTGTCCGTGGCTGGGGCGAGATTGTCCATGGCTGGGGCGGGATTGTCCGTGGCTGGGGCGGGATTGTCCGTGGCTGGGGCGGGATTGTCCATGGCTGGGGGCGGTATTATACGTGGATTGGGGCGGGATTGTCCGTGGCTGGGGCGGGATTGTCCGTGGCTGGGGCGGGATTGTCCGCGGCTTTGGGCGGGATTGTCCGCGGCTGGGGCGGGATTGTCCGCGGCTGGGGCGGGATTGTCCGTGGCTGGGCGGA
>NW_014605927.1:0-398 GCF_000485595.1 Priapulus caudatus | reverse complement strand
ACGACTTAATGCATTGGCCAAGAAAGTAACCGGTCAAAAAGCTATCTAGCGAAAGAAGCATTACGTCAATACATCGATCAGGCAGAAACCCAGGAAAAGCGACGACAAGAAACCTTGTCGCGTTGGGAAGCCTACGAGCAAACGGGAGAAGCCATTGACCATGACGGCGTGGTGGAATGGTTGGAATCCTGGGGAGACGACCAGGAGAAGTCGTGTCCGACTATCAAATAATCTGGCTGCCGGGTGCTTTGGAAGATATGTCACAGCTCAGGCAGTTCATCAAAAAGAAGAATCCCCAAGCCACAAAGAAAGCCGCGCAACGAATCCTGAGTGCAGCCGATATCCTGATAAACAATCCAGAAGCAGGAATGCCGAGCCAGGACGAAGACTGTGAAGCG
>NW_014605926.1:0-398 GCF_000485595.1 Priapulus caudatus | reverse complement strand
TGCGTGCATGCGTGCATGCGTGCGTGCGTGAGTGCGTGAGTGAGTGCGTGTGAGAGAGAGAGAGAGAGAGAAAGAGAGAGAGAGGCCTCACACGTGCCGATATAAGCGGAAATACGTTTCACTACGCTGCTAGCCTGTCTGCTGCTCTCGTATATAACTAGCATTTAATGTAGTAATAATGTAGTCAAGTGCTGTTATGTGGTTTTATAGCGGAATTCGCGTTCAAGTTTCCGCGCTGACGTATTGTTCGGGGTAGCCAACCGTTTAACGAATCTTTCTCTCCGTCCCCACCTGCACCTCGCCAGGATGCGAACCGACAATTTCAAACCGCAACGCATTCACGTCGATTTATAGTATTAAACGTTTCCTTTTGCTCCCCCTCTCTCTCCCTCTCTCTC
>NW_014605925.1:0-398 GCF_000485595.1 Priapulus caudatus | reverse complement strand
CACACAACAACACACACACACACACACACACACACACACACACACACGGGCACAGCCGTGTAGTTGGGTGCCGCTGCACGAATGACAGACTGACACATCGCATGTTACATGAAAGAACAGCCGACGGCTCGCGCGGGTATCACGTTCGCAACGCGCACGCCGACAGACGGGCCGACGCCGACGGATGCGTCACTGGTCGACGTCTGTTAGCCGTCGTCGCCCGCCCGTCGCCCCGCCTTTGATGTGTGAGGCGCGTCGCTCCGGTGGACTCACGGCAACACCGTAAACGTATCCGTACGCGCGGTCGCGTTTCAAACCGATGAAATGTCGCTGCCTATATATATATATATGCACATGCACATACGCACATACGCACATACGCACACAAACACACACGC
>NW_014605923.1:0-398 GCF_000485595.1 Priapulus caudatus | reverse complement strand
AAAAATAATAATAATAATGCTAATATTAATACTAATTACAACAATAATGATAATAACAATAATAATAATTATCATAGAAGTAAAAATAATAATAATGCTAATATTAATACTAATTACAACAATAATATTAATAATAATAATAATAATAATTATCATAGAAGTAAAAATAATAATAATGCTAATATTAATACTAATTACAACAATAATAATAATAATAATTATCATAGAAGTAAAAATAATAATAATGCTAATATGAATACTAATTACAACAATAATAATTATAATTATAATAATAATAATAATGACATTTCGCTATAACGGAATGCGTGTGTACTACCATCTTCACACTACTTCACCATCTCTGCATTTCCGCACACGACCTCTCTCTACCCGCCGCA
>NW_014605922.1:0-398 GCF_000485595.1 Priapulus caudatus | reverse complement strand
ATCTCATGGTGCATTGCGGGAGGCGGCATGTATATGCTGGCCCGCGTCTTCCAGCTGCTCGCCGAAATCCGGCCCGACCTCGACTCCGGCATCTTCGCCTATGCTCGCGACGGCTTCGGCGGCTACGCCGGCTTTCTTTCCGCGTTCGGGTACTGGATGGCCGGTTGCTTCGGCAATGTCTCTTATTGGGTGCTGATCAAATCCACGCTCGGCGCATTCGTGCCGGCATTTGGAAACGGCAATACGCCGATTGCCATCGCGGTTTCGTCGGTCGGCATATGGGCATTTCACTGGATGCTGTTGCGGGGCATTCGGCAGGCCACGCTCATCAATGCGATTCTCACCGTCGTCAAGATTTTGCCGTATTTTCGTCTTTATCGGCATTTTGAGTGTCTATG
>NW_014605921.1:0-398 GCF_000485595.1 Priapulus caudatus | reverse complement strand
CACATGCATTAAGCACAGTATTAAACGCATCATGAATTAAGAATGTGTTAAACACATGCATTAAGCACAGCATTAAACACATCATGGATTAAGCATGTATTAAACACATGCATTAAGCACAGTATTAAACGCATCATGAATTAAGAATGTGTTAAACACATTCATTAAACACAGCATTAAACACATCATGGATTAAGCGTGTATTAAACACATGCATTAAGCACAGCATTAAACACATCATGAATTAAGAATGTATTAAACACATGCATTAAGCACAGCATTAAACACATCATGGATTAAGCATGTATTAAACACATGCATTAAGCATGTATTAACACATCATGTATTAAGCATGTATTAAACACATCATGCATTAAGCATGTATTAACACATCATGC
>NW_014605920.1:0-398 GCF_000485595.1 Priapulus caudatus | reverse complement strand
TAATAATTATGTGATGCATTGCAGACAGAAATGTTCGCTTATTGTTCAATAGTTTAATGATACAAGCCTCCACTGGCAGCTATCTTTATAACAAATAAACCTACGCCATAAAAAAAGGCCAGTCTAAACTAGCCTTCTTATTAACCTTCAATCTTAAATAAATATCTCAGAGCACTTTACCCATTAGTGCAAATGATTTTACAAATGCAGCCGCCAAACTTGGATCTCTTATCATGGTTGCATAATCACCCTTTTTAAAACGTAATTTACGAGAAGTATATGCAATACCTAACTTCATCAAACCTGGTGGTTTTACAATAAGTGATAACCAATCATCTTTGGTAGCGCGTATATCCCACTTTATATCCTCTTGAGCCACTTTTTTAACTGATGCAACC
>NW_014605918.1:0-398 GCF_000485595.1 Priapulus caudatus | reverse complement strand
TAACACACTAACGTTGCCAGATTGTGAACTGGCTGGTATAAACAGTGGAGACCTGACATGCAAGATCTTCTTTCTATTTCTTAAGTGAGGTCTAATAATATGGGCAATATCAGAAAATCTTCAGGACCTATATTGTATTATGCGTTTGAAAAGTTTCTAACCAAAAGTGCATAACATGCCCATTTTTATGTGCTTATCAGCTGGACTAAAAGTCTATAGCGTTATTTTTAGCTATCTAATTAACAGAATAAAATTAAGTACATTAGTAATTACGATATTCAATATAAGAAATTAAAATTAAAACAATGTTTCCCTATAGCAGGCTCGTGGCGGGAAGGAAGTATGTGTGTGCGCGCGTGCGAGCGTACGTGCGAGCGTGTGTGTGTAGGCCTATATAA
>NW_014605917.1:0-398 GCF_000485595.1 Priapulus caudatus | reverse complement strand
TATATTATTATTAAAGCCTTTATAAACAGATAGTTACTGGCTCCTATTAAAGTTATTTTGAATTTGGCCTGAATATTGCATTACCAATTACTCTCGCATGTTTTTTTAAAAAATAGGAGTTATTTAAGTGAAGTATATATATTCAAGTATTATTTTTTTATGTGCAGTTTCTTCGGCTAACGCAGGTTTGGTCGTTGATTTTACTGATTTGGGTAACGTCGATACGAGCACATCAGATGGGACGGGGTCGAGTATTTTATATGGTGATGGGGGGCGCGGGCATAATCCATATGTTTTTAACTATGACTCGGGATTAGAGCTTCAGGTTCAAGGTATTGAGTCTAATGGAGATGCATCATATGCATATTTGGACGGTTATTCGGGTTCAGGTTCTACAA
>NW_014605916.1:0-398 GCF_000485595.1 Priapulus caudatus | reverse complement strand
CTGTGCGAGTGTGTGTGTGTGTGTGTGTGTGTGTGTGTGTGTGTGCGTGCGTGCGTGCGTGCGTGCGTGCGTGCGTGCGTGCGTGTGTGTGTGTGTACAGGTGAGTGCGCGTGCGTGCGTCCGTGTGTGTGCGTGCGTTTGGTTGTTTGTAGGTGGCAATCACCTATTCAGCCGAGGTATATTACTGTGTGCAATCGCGGCGGGAGTCGCTCTCGTTGGATACATCCTTAGTATAATAATTGGTGTTAATAGTAGAGGAAACGTGGCTACGTACGATTCTCTCCCGTCCTTTTTCTTGTTCTGTCTCTCTCCTCACTTCCTCACACTCTCATCCTCCTCTCTGTATTTCACTCTTCTCTCTCTCTCTTTCTTTCTTTCTCTCTTTCTTTCTCTCTTCT
>NW_014605915.1:0-398 GCF_000485595.1 Priapulus caudatus | reverse complement strand
CCTAACCGCTTACCAATCAGGTACACACATGACTTCCGCCACCGTCACCGCGTTTGACCAACTCGCGCTGCACAAAGATATTTTCAAAGTTCTGGATGAAGTGGGTTACGAAACCCCGTCACCCATTCAGGCGCGAACTATTCCGCTCATGCTCGAAGGTAAAGATCTGGTTGGACAGGCACAGACAGGTACTGGTAAAACCGCCGCTTTTGCGCTGCCGATCCTATCGAAGCTCGACCTCAAGCAAAAGTCCCCTCAGGTACTGGTTCTGGCACCGACCCGTGAACTGGCTATTCAGGTAGCCGAAGCGTTTCAGAAATATGCCAAACACTTAAAAGGCTTTCATGTTTTACCGGTTTATGGTGGTCAGGATTATCGCACGCAAATTCGTGCACTCG
>NW_014605914.1:0-398 GCF_000485595.1 Priapulus caudatus | reverse complement strand
CTATCAAGCGGCGACAGCAGCAGCGCCTGTGGGGAGCTGGAAGAGAGGCGGCGACGACGACAGGCGTGCGTTGGTGCCCCCGGTGGCATGTGGCAGGGGACGAGGAGTCGCAGCATGGATGAGGGCAGTATTGCTGGCAGCTGGGGCATCAGCGTTGTCAGAAACCCTGGTGTGGAAGACATGTCAGTATCAGCAACACCGACAACAGTAGCAGCGACAGCAACAGCAGCAACACCAGCAGCAGCAGCAAGAAGAAGAACAACAACAGTAGCAATACCAGCAGCAGCAGCAACAACAGTGCCAGCAGCAACAGCAGCAGCACCAATACCACTAGAAGAAGTGCCAAATGTAGGCCACCAACAGCAGCAGCAGCAGCAGTTATGCCGCAACCACCATCA
>NW_014605913.1:0-398 GCF_000485595.1 Priapulus caudatus | reverse complement strand
GTGTGTGTGTGTGTGTGTGTGTGTGTGTGTGTGTGTGCGTGCGTGCGTGCGTGCGTACGTGCGTGCGTGCGTGCGTGCGTGCGTGCGTGCGTGTATGTGCGTGTATGCGCGCAGAATCCATTGAAACCTTGATAATTGTCAGTTCCAGCGTTCATAGATTTGTTCTGCAGAAATTATTCCGTTTGACTGAGCTCTGGCCCGTTTATCCGATTAAAATGATGTGCATGAGGATTGTTTTTGATTTTTTTGACACATGTCGTTTAAGTGATGCCCCCTGTTTATCCGAGGCCGGATAAAACGTGGACCACTGTATTAGAATAGATTAGGAGAATAATAGACCTTCCTGTCTTCTTTCCTTCCTCCTTCCCTCCCTCCCTCCCTCCCTCTCTCCCTCCCCC
>NW_014605912.1:0-398 GCF_000485595.1 Priapulus caudatus | reverse complement strand
ACTACTACTACTCTCTCTCTCTCTCTCTCTCTCTCTCTCTCTCTCTCTCTCTCTCTCTCTCTCTCTCTCTCTCTCTCTGTGTTAGGGCGGACCACTTCACACCTCTCACGATGCCATGCAGCGCGTACCTCTTGCCGTCGCCGCACTTGACCCCATGGCTCGCATTCGCGTGAGTGAGTGTGTGTGCGCGCATGTGTATATAAGCTGCGATTTTACTTGAACCGACGCCGACAACTGCTGCGGATGGCTCTGTAGCCGCAGTTCTACAGACACTCGCAGAAGCGACTGTATTTATTCACTGGGAGTTCAGTACTGTAGAGAGAGAGAGAGAGGAGGGCGAGATAGATAGATACGCCACACACACACACGCACAACCGAACCGACGACGGGCCGCGCGC
>NW_014605911.1:0-398 GCF_000485595.1 Priapulus caudatus | reverse complement strand
AGGGACAATGCTCGCTATTATGCGGACTTCGAATCCAGCTACCGGCTGGATAATCACCCCACTCATCCATTAGTCTGCCAGAGAGGATAAAAATCTCTTCACCACCAAAATGACTATGGGGCATATTGGTGGTGCCTGCGGGCCATTTTTCCAGAGCGACAGTTTCAAGATCATGTTCATACAATGGCATGATCTCAAGATTACCCTCGCCCGGCAACCAGCCGGTTTCACTGGTGTTCAAACGAACTGTTGTGGAATCGTCAGGGCTAAACTGCTCAAGTTTGACAAATATCACGCAGCCCTCCTGACTAAAAGGCTTATGTTTGGAGCCCGGCGGGTGACGCAAATAAGACCCGGACGGATAATCTCCGTGCTCGTCCGAAAACACGCCTTCAAGG
>NW_014605910.1:0-398 GCF_000485595.1 Priapulus caudatus | reverse complement strand
GGCGGCGAGAGAGAGAGAGAGAGAAAAAAAGGGGTTTGCCCGAATCCCCGCGAAAAAAATGATGCACACACCTCGCCACGGGAAAGTTGAGAAGAATTTAAGTGCGTGTGCGAGAGAGTTAAGTGGGAGAGGTGCGAAAAGCGACGGGGAGGGGGCGAATGCAAATGCACGCTCGCAACATCACTTTGTGTTTGCGCGCGCGCATGTGGCACGCGAAGAGGAGGAGGAGGAGGAGGCGAGGAGAAGGAGAACTTCAGTTGGGATGGCTTCAGTCATCATGAAGGGATGCTGCGGCGGCTGGGAAAAAACAGTCGCCGAGTGATGAGGAATGGTGAGGATGCTGCAGGCTCTGACGTCATCACCGTGGCCGTGAAGCTAGAACATGTGGTCATGGTGCC
>NW_014605909.1:0-398 GCF_000485595.1 Priapulus caudatus | reverse complement strand
GTGTGTGTGTGTGTGTGCGCGCGCGCGCGTGCGTGCGTGTTCGTGTGTGAGTGTGCGTGCGTGCGTGTTCGTGTGTGAGTGTGCGTGCGTGTGTGTGTGTAAATGTATGTGTATGTTCGTGTGTGCGTGTGTGTAAATGTATGTGTGCATACGTGCGTGTCTGTAAATGTATGTGTGCGTACGTGCGTGCGTGTATGTGTAAATGTATGTGTAGACCTGTGCGTGCGTGCGTGTGTGTAAATGTATATGTGTGCGTGCGTGCGTGTGTGTAAATGTATGTGTGCGTACGTGCGTGCGTGTATGTGTAAATGTATGTGTAGACCTGTGCGTGCGTGCGTGTGTGTGTAAATGTATGTGTGCGTGCGTGCGTGTATGTGTGTGTGGCCGACTGCTGCAGT
>NW_014605908.1:0-398 GCF_000485595.1 Priapulus caudatus | reverse complement strand
GTGATTACACGGGTATCCCAGTGTATAATAGTGATTACACGGGTATCCCAGTATAATAGTGATTACACGGGTATTTCAGGGTAATAGTGAGTGCACGGGTATACCATGCAGTGTATAATAGTGAGTGCACGGGTATTTCATGGTAATTGTGGGTATAATGGTATCTCAGTGGAATAGTGAGTACACGGGTATTTCAGGGTAATAGTGAGTGCACGGGTATCCCAGTGTAATAGTGAGCTAGTGCACGGGTATCCCTGGGTAATAGTGAGTGCACGGGTATCCCTGGGTAATAGTGAGTGCACGGGTATCCCTGGGTATAACTACTGTACGCCTGAAACAGTGCTCCGCATGCGCAATATCTCATGAGAAGAAAAATATATTGCAAAAATTATGCATTT
>NW_014605906.1:0-398 GCF_000485595.1 Priapulus caudatus | reverse complement strand
ATAAACCCGTCTATGGGAAGTCCATGGTGAATATCTCCGCGATTGAACCGCAGGGGACTTATGCCTTGCGCTTAAGCTTTGATGATGGGCATGATACGGGGATTTATTCTTGGGGAACCCTGCATGATTTAGGGAGTAATTATACTGCTAATTGGGCAGTGTATTTAGCAAAGTTAACGGAATATGGTTTAACCAGAGAAGAAAAGGGTAACGGTTTATTTGCTGAGGTCAAAATGGCGCGCTTGTTGTATTTTATGACCTTAGCGGAAGTGACGGGCTGTCATGAAGAGTCGCTTGGTTTGCCAACAACCGTGAGGAATGTGGCGGATTTATTGGAGTGGTTGCGCTCTAAAGGATCTGAGTGGCAAGCAGCCTTTGGTGATGATCAAGTGCAAGTG
>NW_014605905.1:0-398 GCF_000485595.1 Priapulus caudatus | reverse complement strand
CACACACGTTGTGGCCACACATATTCCTATATATGACCCCATGTATATCGCACACGCTACATCCGCTGTGACCACACATACTCCTATATATTACCCCGTGTATATCAGACACACTACCATGTATATCACACACGCTACATCCACTGTGACCACACATACTCCTATATATGACCACGTGTATATCAGACACACTACCATGTATATCACATACACTACAGCCGCCGTGGCTGTTACAACTCCTATCCCTAGCTCCTACCTATCGATACAGCACGCCCCAGTATACGTGTGTAATGGACAGGGCGTACGTAGCGGGGCGGCAGGCTCGGTGTGTGTGACACACGCCACAGCCCGCGGGGAGGGGGAGGGGCGCGCGCTCTCTCTCTCTCTCTCGCTCTCTC
>NW_014605904.1:0-398 GCF_000485595.1 Priapulus caudatus | reverse complement strand
CTCCCTTCCTCCTCCTCCTCCTCCTCCTCCTCCTGCCCACTACTTCTTCTCCATGACCGTCTTCATTTGATCTCTATCACCTTCTCCGCTCCTTCTCCCCCCTCCTCGCCTCCTCCTCCTCCTCCTACTCCTTTACCTCTCCTCCTCCTCCTCCTCCTTCTCCTCCTGCCCCCTACTCCTCCTCCATGACCTTCTTTATTCGATCTCCATCACCTTCTCCGCTCCTCTTCCTCCCATCCGCATCACAAATCAGGAATAAACAGAGAATAAACACATACGTTGTTATCTACTCCTGATAATGGGAATAATTCAACTATCCCTTTCTACTCCTCCTCCTCCTACTCCTCCACCACCTACTCCACCACCTTCTCCCCTCCTTCTCCTCCTCCTCCTCCTGC
>NW_014605903.1:0-398 GCF_000485595.1 Priapulus caudatus | reverse complement strand
GAGAGAGAGAGAGAGAGAGAGAGAAATTTGTGTTCATACACGTCTGTGCGTGAACGCGTGTGCATGCATCTATCTATACGGCCACATGTGAATAACTAACAAATGCGTCGCATATCTTGAATTCATGAGCATGTCGTGTCTCCTACGTGACCTTTACCGATTTGAAGTACTTTTACGTGCAATATCTGCACTCGTGCGCGCGCGCACACACAGCATAGCATTTGAACGCCGTGGCGAGCGATAATTCGCTTGTTTCGTATGCATTATTTAAACAAAATTGTGACATGGCATTGCAATGTGTACATTCACTTACTCGTTACAATGTTATCGTTATGTCGGGTACATGCATTGTTACTATGATTAATCGAGCGAACGTTTAATATTTGATAGCGCGGGCA
>NW_014605902.1:0-398 GCF_000485595.1 Priapulus caudatus | reverse complement strand
GCGTGTATCTGTGTGGTCCACAACCCCACCAACCCCCGCGTGTATCTGTGTGGGTTCCCACAACCCCCACCAACCCCCGCGTGTATCTGTGTGGGTTCCCACAACCCCCACCAACCCCCGCGTGTGAAACTACGTGCACTTTACATACCGACAGGAAATCTATGATCGATTTCATATTAGTATATATATCGGTATCGGTATATATATATATAGCAGTATATATACATATATATAGCAGTATAGCGGTATATATATCGGTATATATCGGTATAGGTGTATATATATAGGTATATATAGGTATATAAGAATAATATATATAAGAAGTGCAGTTTAAATTACACAGAAAATATGAAAATGACAACAACTGGAGACATCATTATTCACTTTAATAGCTCACC
>NW_014605901.1:0-398 GCF_000485595.1 Priapulus caudatus | reverse complement strand
AGCTATTGTTGGTTTTATAGTGCTTTGTCGAGCGCATTTTCTATTATAAAGTAGGCAGGTTCTTCGTAAGGATGAGCCTGTTTTAATGCGCTGATTGCTTGATTAATCAGTGCTCTAGCGCAGATCATTTCCACTTTGTATTCTACTACCGTTTCCAATCGATTGCTTTCTCCAATAAAGGGTTGGCTGCCTGCGGTGGGTCTAAATTGTCCTTGTCCCTCGGTCTGCCAAGCGCACTCCTGGTAGTTACCTAATGTTCCCGCTCCCGCCTTAAACAGAGCCGTTTTGACGCGTTCACAATGATCTTTCGGTACATAGAAAATTATTTGGTAGTGTGCTTGCTTCATCTTGGTATACTTGCCGCAATTGACGAGATTAGATTATGAGTGAAAGCAAAC
>NW_014605900.1:0-398 GCF_000485595.1 Priapulus caudatus | reverse complement strand
TCTTCTTCTTCTTCTTCGTCTTCTTCTTCTTCTTCATTCTTCTTCTTCTTCTCATTATTATTATTATGTTCACTTATCACCCCATAATTTATTGCCATCACTATTACTATTACTATTTCTGCTACCAGTGTTTGATGCTATGGGTAAGATACCGGCCGGTATTACGGACGGCTACATCCTGTGGACGGGCCGACACGACATGTGCGGTAGGATAGTCATCGGATCGCCGGACGACCCGCCGATAGACGCTCACTACTGCCTGGCTGGACTCAGCTCCTTCCTGACGGCATTCTGCATGCCCAACACATGCACGGGCGACGACCTGAGGTACCTTCTCACGCTGAGTAAGTTACCTTCTCACGCGCAGTATGTGCCCGCGTTGATATTATATATATATA
>NW_014605899.1:0-398 GCF_000485595.1 Priapulus caudatus | reverse complement strand
CTCTCTCTCTTTCTCTCTCTCACACACTCTCTCTCACTTTCTCTCTCTCTACACACACAAACATACAAACAAACAAACACACACATGTGTCATAACGAGAGTGGTGGTTTCTGGGTAACATTTTGTATTATAAATGTGCGTGCGTGCGTGCGTGCGTGCGTGCGTGCGTGCGTGCGTGCGTGAGTGCGTGTGTGCGTGCGCGCGCACACACGCACGTGTGTGTGTGTATGTGTGTGTGTTCATATGTAAATTTGGTACATGTATTAGCCTATAGCAATACAACCGGCACATTACCCGCGGCGCGCGCTGAGTGCTCGTCATCTATAATAATAATAATAATATAGCTCTCCCTATCTCTCTCTCTCTCACACACTCTCTCTCTCTCTCTCACACTCTCT
>NW_014605898.1:0-398 GCF_000485595.1 Priapulus caudatus | reverse complement strand
CCTTCTTAGCCGATGATTGGGGGTTTTCTGCCCCACAGTGGACCCTGGCGATGTCGATAACGATGGCGACGGCGTTACTGTAAATCAGGGCGATTGCAATGACACTAACGGCTCAATCTTCCCAGGCGCAACTGAAATTTGCGGCGATGGCATCGACCAGGATTGCAGCGGCGCAGATCTGATCTGTACGTCAGAGCCAACCTGTACCGACGTAGACAATGATGGCTACAACGCTGCCACCCAAGGTCTTGATTGCGGTCCTCTCGACTGCAACGATAATGATCCAGCGATCAATCCTAGTGCTGCTGAGCATTGCGCCGATGGCATTGACAATAACTGCGATGGTTTGCGATTGCAATGACACCAACGGCTCAATCTTCCCAGGCGCAACTGAAATT
>NW_014605897.1:0-398 GCF_000485595.1 Priapulus caudatus | reverse complement strand
ATGAGACAAACATACCAAGGAGGGTAACACTACATGAGGGAACATCACAATAGGATTAACATTACATGAGACAAATCATAACAAGGAAGGTAACACTACATGAGGGGAACATCATAATAGGTTAACACTACATGAAACAAACATAATAAAGAGGGTAACACTACATGAGGGGAACATCGCAGGAGAGTAACATTACACGAGACAAACATAACAAAGAGGGTAACACTACGTGGGGGGAACATCACAGGAGGGTAACATTACATGAGACAAACATAACAAGAAGGGTAACACTACATAAGGGGAACATCACAGGAGGGTAACATTACATGAGACAAACATAACAAGGAGGGTAACACTACATGAGGGAAACATCACAATATGTTAACGCTACATGAGAC
>NW_014605896.1:0-398 GCF_000485595.1 Priapulus caudatus | reverse complement strand
GCACGAAGATCAAGAGTGTACAAAATACACAAAAGATCACCAAAGCGATGGAGATGGTTGCGGCAAGTAAAATGCGTAAAGCACAAGAACGTATGCGTGCTTCACGTCCTTACGCGGATAAAATGCGTACGGTTTTAAGTCATCTGGCTCAAGCGCATTGTGAGTACAAACACCCTTACCTGCAAGATCGTGCAGACGTTAAGCGTGTTGGTTACATTGTGATTTCTACAGACCGTGGTTTATGTGGTGGTTTGAATACCAACATGTTTAAAGCGGCTATCAATGAAATGTCTGATTGGCATGATAAGAATGTTGAGATTGATATTTGTGCGATTGGTAAAAAAGCAGCAACATTTTTTGCGCGCTTCCAAGGCAATATAATTTCAAAAGCAACTGAC
>NW_014605895.1:0-398 GCF_000485595.1 Priapulus caudatus | reverse complement strand
GGGAGCGAGGGAGCGATGGAGCGATGGAGCGATGGAGCGATGGAACGATGAAACGATGGAGCAATGGAATGATAATGATGAAACGAAGGAACGATGGAGCGATGGAACAATGGAACAATGGAAGAAGGGAGCGAGGGAACGATGGAACGATGGAAGGAAGGAGCGAGGGAACGATGGAACGATAAAACGAGGGAACGATGGAACGATGGAACAAAGGAACGATGAAACGATGGAACGATGGAACGAAGGAACGAAGAAGCGATGGAGCGATGGAACGATGGAACGATGGAGCGAGGGAACGATGGAACGATGGAACAAAGGAACGCAGGAACGATGGAGCGAGGGAACGATGGAACGAAGGAACAAAGGAGCGATGGAATGATGGAGCGATGGAGCGA
>NW_014605894.1:0-398 GCF_000485595.1 Priapulus caudatus | reverse complement strand
ACACCCGGCATGGTCACCGACTACAACTACATCCACGCCGACCTCACAGGCCACTACCAAGGCAGCGTAAAAATCAAAGCCGGATTACTCGAAAGTCACCCCATCAGCGTCATCGCCGCCGATGATTGGACCATCCATCAATTTTTAAAAGACCTCGACGAAGTCTGGCACGGTAAATTCATCGGCATGCGCCAAGGTTACCGCACCATGTCCCCCGCCATGAAAGAACTCGAACGCCTCTACCTCTCTGGCAATGTCCACCACGACGGCAACCCCGTCCTAAGATGGGCCATGAGCAACGTCGTCGCCGTCATCGACCCTGTGTAACCTAGCGTTCATTTATTATGTGATAGGGAGTGTCTGCTAAACAGATGATGTTGTAAGGCGTACCCGAAACA
>NW_014605893.1:0-399 GCF_000485595.1 Priapulus caudatus | reverse complement strand
CGATGCTAGCCATAGCCATGTTCTCAATGGCAGGCTTGCCACCTACCGTCGGTTTTTATGCAAAACTCAGCGTCTTGCAGGCTATCATTCAGATCGACATCATCTGGCTGGCAATCTCTGCTGTATTGTTATCGGTGATTGGTTTGTTCTACTACCTGCGAATCGTTAAGGTCATGTACTTTGATGAAAATCAGATCACCTCGATCAAACCGGCACTGGATATTAAAATACTGCTAAGTCTCAATAGTTTGAGTTTAATAGGGCTTGGTATTTTCCCTTCGCTGTTGATGGCTTATTGTATTCGGGCTTTTGTGTAAATTTAAATAGCGTTTAGACCTTATGACTGTATTTGACAGCATAGGGAAGTGATGGAAATAGATTAAAAATAGAAGTATTTCC
>NW_014605892.1:0-399 GCF_000485595.1 Priapulus caudatus | reverse complement strand
AGAGAGCAAAGAATGCTGCTTAACAGAACATCATGAACCTAGAACCTCAGACAAAGTAGAATAATATTGCCGTGAAGTAGCACTATTTTCTCGTTTTCCCGTTGTACACTCTAGGTATTTATCAGCTCTTGATAGTATATAATACGATATAACTCACCAATCACGAGGCAGTGATCCCACCAGCTGTACTGGCACTGCGCGAAACGCAGTCCGTACGTATCGTAAATGTGCACGATGCCTGGCGGCGAGGAGACGGTCCACGACGACAGGTAGGTGGTGACGAGGATGAGGATGGGTGTGAGCCACCGCAGCAGCTGCTTGTCCGTGAGCTTCAGCTTATGTGCCGACTTCACGCGATAGGTGAGTGAGACTCTGCGAGGGGAAAGTAAAGGGGGGTAT
>NW_014605891.1:0-399 GCF_000485595.1 Priapulus caudatus | reverse complement strand
GTGTGTATTTTGACGCGGGTTTAGCCGAATGCATATAAGTCGCCTGCGTCTCAGACAATGAGGTCGATTGTCAGCGTTCCTGGCACACGCACAACCTGATGTCTAATCATAAATAGTAAATCTAGTATGTCTAATCATAATGATAAATAGTAAGAATCCGTGTTGCTATTGTTTGTAATAGATTGCAAGGTAGTGGGTGGGGCCCGGGGAACGCTGCGCAATATCTCCGAGATCAGGTATTGTGTGTTCAGATTGTATGTTCAGCGGTTAGCAGTTAGAGCTTGTACGCAGCTGTGGCTGTGATTTTATAACACGTAAAGGACC
Organism: Priapulus caudatus; assembly: GCF_000485595.1. NCBI lineage: Eukaryota > Metazoa > Priapulida > Priapulimorpha > Priapulimorphida > Priapulidae > Priapulus > Priapulus caudatus. The sequence goes on along the minus strand of NW_014605891.1, from coordinate 75 downwards.
AGAGGAAAGATAACGGGTGTTGCCACCAGCACAATATTGGATGCTAACGGCAATATAACCATATACCCATATATA
>NW_014605890.1:0-399 GCF_000485595.1 Priapulus caudatus | reverse complement strand
GTGTGTGTGTGTATGTGTGTATGCGTGCGTGTGTGTGCGTGCGTGTGTGGGTGTGTGTGTGCGTGTATGCGTGTGTGTGCAGTAGCAGCAGCAGCAGCAGTAGCAGCAGCAGCAGAAATAGCAGTAGCAGCAGTAGCAGCAGCAGTAGCAGCAGCAGAAATAGCAGTAGCAGCAGCAGCAGCAGCAGTAGCAGCAGCAGAATAGCAGTAGCAGCAGTAGCAGCAGCAATAGCAGCAGCAGAAATAGCAGTAGCAGCAGCAGTAGCAGCAGCAGAAATAGCAGTAGCAGCAGCAGCAGCAGCAGCAGTAGCAGCAGCAGAAATAGCAGCAGCAGCAGCAGCAGCGATAATCTGCCGCCTGTTGTTAACGCGTAATTAGCCGCTCTACTTATAACGCCTTT
>NW_014605889.1:0-399 GCF_000485595.1 Priapulus caudatus | reverse complement strand
GCAACCCATAGCATGCAGATGGGGATGGAAATTGCAGTGGATGATATCCATATGGGATAGCCTGCCCCTGCAAACCAGCAGCCGAGGCATTAACGGCGATTAATCATTTAAAATAGATATGCAGAGAGTATTTGGCTGAAGCACTTATATAGGTTCTCAAGCTACCATCTATAGGTTCTCAAGCCACCATCAATAGATTCTCAAGCCACCATCAATAGATTCTCAAGCCACCATCAATGACTGATGGAGTTCACCAACACTATCAGCAAGATTAGCAGGATCACAAAATAGATGATCCCGGCGATAAAGACATGCAGGCCATTGGCTCGGCGGAAAATCCTCATCCCGCTTGTCACGGGGACGAACCCCAAGATGAGAAGACATAACTATTACCAGTGT
>NW_014605888.1:0-399 GCF_000485595.1 Priapulus caudatus | reverse complement strand
CGAGATGCCTCAACATACAACAAACGATTTTTTATATCGTCATCGCTATAGAACTTATAAGGTAATTGCAGTTGATCCAAAGGTAATTCATCACTTTGTATTTCTCGGACTAACGGCTTATTACCTGAAAGAATTAACTGACAAAGTTCACGAAAACTTTTTTCTGCTGCGCCCATAACCACGTAATCGACAAGATCAACTACTGCAGGTTTATCCGGTAAATGGCTTACTTCTGGGCCACCAAGAACAATGATAATTTCTGGTGAGATTTGCTTGAGCAATTCGACTATTTTTGTAATCTCGGTAAGATTCCAAATATAAACACCAAAACCAATAATTTTTGGCTGATGTTTTAACAGCTTCTCAGCTATATCAATGGGCCGTTCATGAATGGTAAAT
>NW_014605887.1:0-399 GCF_000485595.1 Priapulus caudatus | reverse complement strand
GGAGAGACGTAGGGGAGGGACAGGGGAGGGACAGGGGAGGGATAGGGGAGGGGTATGTGAGGTCCAGGGGAGGGGTAGGAGAGACGTAGGGGAGGGACAGTGCAGGGGTGGGGGAGGGGCAGGGGAGCGACATGGGAGGGGCAGGGGAGCGACATGGGAGGGGCATGGGAGCGACATGGGAGGGGCAGGATGATGCAAGATGTGAAAGGAGATGGGTGACGAAAGTGGTCGTAAATCACATGATTGTTACTGTTAGCTCGCATTGTTCATGACCTCACATAGGTCGTGAACTCGCATTGTTCATGACCTCACGTGGGTTGTGACTTCGTGCGTGCACTCTGTTTCCCTCTGGGTTGCATTGCTGGATCTACACACGCAGGATCACGTGTAAGTGAGTTC
>NW_014605886.1:0-399 GCF_000485595.1 Priapulus caudatus | reverse complement strand
GCTAACACGAATATAGGTTGAAAATCGATTTGATTTTCCAGATCCTATCAGCTGATGATGAATAAAAGGTTGCCTGAAAAATGAAGCCATCTACAAATCAGTATCCAGTAATTAAAAAAATGGAGCTTTCAGATTGTGAAATCTTCACTCAATATGCCGAAAAATATAATCAGTTTTCCTGTGAGTTTAGCTTTTCAAACTTATTTTTATGGGATGAAATCTACCACTATAAGCTGATGTTTTTTAATGATTGCCTAATCGTCATTGATACTGAGAGTGATTATATTTTAATGCCTATGGGAGAAAATATTACTTTGATGTGGCTTGTGAAATTATCTCAGTGTTTAAAGCAACATGGTTATAGTGGTGATATTTATAATGTCCCAGCAGAGATCATTG
>NW_014605885.1:0-399 GCF_000485595.1 Priapulus caudatus | reverse complement strand
GATCCTGTTGTTGAACAAGCCCGTCGTTGTTAAGCACTCTTTATATAGTAAATAAATAAAACTGAAGTAAGCTGATTGGTTATGGCATTTTCTTAGCCCTTATTTTAGGCCAAGTAATACCATGTTCACCAATGTCAGTGTTTATTAGGTATTGGTTTAATCTTATTTTTCATGTGGTTATATTCGATTAACATCCTCTCTTTCAGTTGACTTACGGGTTCAATAATTCCTTTTGCTTAGGCACGTCCTTGTTTTAGCTCGTCGCACCGATAATCACGCGCAGTCCAATACGCATAAGATACAAGATCAAGTCCGAAAGTCCTGTTCTTTGAATTCCTATACTAACCATACCCTAAACGTTAGCGTATATTTGAGATCAATCATAAGTAATAACCTATT
>NW_014605884.1:0-399 GCF_000485595.1 Priapulus caudatus | reverse complement strand
GTGTGTGTGTGTGTGTGTGTGTGTGTGTGTGTGTGTGTGTGTGTGTGTGTGTGTGTGTGTGTGTGTGTGTGTGATATTATATATGATATAAGCTATTCAATGTATATACGCGCTAAGTATGTATACGTGTTGCCAGGATTGCACTGTATATTTCGTCGTGGCTATCCTAGAGCTCTTTCTGCCGCTGAATGAACACGGACGACGTCGGTATTGCGTTACCGTATACCTACGTCACGCTATATTCATGCGATATCGTGCTAACAGATGGGGAAAATCAACAATAAGTGCTTCTTTTGAATAGCGCATATCATCTATACCCCCCCCCTCTCTCTCTCTATCTCTATCTCTCTCTCTCTTACTCTCTCTTTCTCGCTTGCTCTCGCTCTCTCTCTCTCTCTC
>NW_014605883.1:0-399 GCF_000485595.1 Priapulus caudatus | reverse complement strand
TCAGGTGTGCACTCCCCCAGCCTCCCGACACGTGCAGCGATGACGTCACATCAGGTGTGCACTCCCCCAGCCTCCCGACACGTGCTGCAATCGCTTCACATCAGGTGTGCACTCCCCCAGCCTCCCGACACGTGCAGCGATGACTTCACATCAGGTATACACTCCCCCAGCCTCCCGACACGTGCAGCAATAGCTTCACATCATGTGTACACTCCCCCAGCCTCCCGACACGTGCAGCAATAGCTTCACATCAGGTGTGCACTCCCCCAGCCTCCAGACACGTGCAGCAATAGCTTTACATCAGGTGTACACTCCCCCAGCCTCCCGACACGTGCTGTAATAGCTTCACATCAGGTGTGCACTCCCCCAGCCTCCCGACACGTGCAGCGATGACGTCAC
>NW_014605882.1:0-399 GCF_000485595.1 Priapulus caudatus | reverse complement strand
ATCGTCACCGTCGTCGTCACCGTCGTCGTCGTCACCGTCGTCGTAGCCGTCGTCATCGTCATCGTCGTCGTCACCGTCGTCGCTGTCGTCGTCGTCACCGTCGTCACCGTCGTCGTCGTCACCATCGTCGTCATCGCCGTCGCGACCGACGAGCATGTCACGCGACCGGCGCGTCGGCTGCGATCAGGGAGATCGAAGTGTGTGTGAGGCTTCAGGCGGCTGACGAGACGGCAGCGACAGCTTCAAGTAGTAGACACCCACGCACTCCACGAGTGATATTTATTACATGCCAACGTTATGCAGTCGATATGGACATGCATGTCGCTCCCATCAATACATCTTATGTGTCAACGCGCATCACCTCACATGTTATACGTGTCAAATGGTGTCGCCCCCACC
>NW_014605881.1:0-399 GCF_000485595.1 Priapulus caudatus | reverse complement strand
GCCGTCATGGTTTCCCTGTACATCATAAAGCGTACCTTGCCTTGATTGTTAACCGCTGAAATCAGGTTGGTGCGTAAGCGCTTTGATTGGGTCATGACAAGGGGTGTTTTCCCTTTAGGGGCATAGCCTCGTTCATGTTGGCACTGATTACTGATACCTGTTTCATCGCCCCAAAAGATCTCTCCACCGAGTACGGCAGCTCGTTTCTTGATAAAGGGATAGGTCTTTTCCAACCACGCTTTAGTGGCTGCATCAGAACGCTCATAAGCACGTTTTGCTCCTTTATGTGGTGTATACCCCCAGCGCTTCATATAGGCACTAATCGTCCGTTGCCCCATTTTAATGCCCCACAAAGAGTGAATCAGACTACGGATAGCTGTACTACTCCACAGGGCAAAA
>NW_014605880.1:0-399 GCF_000485595.1 Priapulus caudatus | reverse complement strand
ATACCGAAGAAGGTGATGAACTTGATGTGCTAATGCTACTAGTTGAAAAATACGAAGAAGAGCATTATCCAATACCACCTTCTGATCCTATTGAAGCCATCAAATTTTTGATGGAACAAAAAGCACTTACACGTAAGGACCTTGAGCCTTACCTAGGTACAAGGGCGCGTGTTTCTGAGGTGCTTAACAAAAAGCGTAACCTAACTTTACCAATGATTAAAAGATTACACGAAGGACTAAACATTCCATATAACTGCTTAATTGCATAAATTAAGCTCATGTAACAACACACCACGAATAATCTAGTAAAAATTAACACAACCATAGGGGCAAATTAAGCAACATCACACCTTTTTTTCAAACTGCTCAGGCGTTTGAAAGTTAAACGTTTAGTGTATC
>NW_014605879.1:0-399 GCF_000485595.1 Priapulus caudatus | reverse complement strand
TCTTCTTCTTCTTCTTCTTCGTATTATTATTGTTATTATTATTATTATTATTATTATTATTATTATTATTATTATATACTGTATTTTTCAGCCAGCAGATGAATTTGACAACATAGCTGACATTGATAATGGTGCATCAGCTTCTGGGTCAGACAGTGATGACGATGACGATGACGATGATGATGATGATGATGAGGTAACATCACTTTATCATCTGCTATTGTCCACAAGTAACTGCTGTTGTTTTCAGTTATCGGCTACATTTATTTTCAAATCGAAACTGATCCACTTTATCATCTTAAGTATACTCACACATAATTTATTTGCCCGTATCCAGCCAGCAGCTAATTTTGTAATCATAGTTGATGGCTGGCTGAACCTGGTGATTAATATTAAAAG
>NW_014605878.1:0-399 GCF_000485595.1 Priapulus caudatus | reverse complement strand
GTTCCTTGTCTCCAGTCATTCCTTGACTCCCATCGTTCTTTGACTCCCATTGTTCGTTCCTTGACTCCCATTGTTCGTTTGTTGACTCCCATTGTTCGTTCCTTGACTCTCGTCGTTCCTTGACTCCCATTGTTCGTTTGTTGACTCCCATTGTTTGTTTGTTGACTCCCGTTGTTCGTTCCTTGACTCCCGTCGTTCCTTGACTCCCGTCGTTCCTTGACTCCCATCGTTCCTTGACTCGTTGTTCATTGACTCCCATTTTTCCTTGACTCGTTGTTCATTGACTCCCATTTTTCCTTGACTCCCGTCGTTCCTTGACTCCCGTCGTTCCTTGACTCCCGTCGTTCCTTGACTCCCGTCGTTCCTTGACTCATTGATTCGTTTGTGTTTTCAGGGCTT
>NW_014605877.1:0-399 GCF_000485595.1 Priapulus caudatus | reverse complement strand
GCGGTAGTATACGTTCCGCAGATGTCTTGAGCCAGAACAGGCGTCGCTGAAACTGTTATAACAGCCAATCCCAGAGCCGCAAAAAGCTGTTTATTCAATTGTTCGACCCTTTAGCCATAACTACCCCTGCGAAAGCAAATCACTCGCAGGGGGATTATGACAGGTTCTTAAATGTTTTCAACCTGTACCGACATACCATCGGCCGCAATTATTTTAACCACTTCCCCTGCTTTGGCGCTTTGGCCTTCGGGCCATTCAGCAGACCAGCGCAGGCCGTTCAGTTCTATGTGGCCTTCGCCTAGGTCGAAATCGACGACCTTGGCTTTTTTGCCGACCATTTGTTCGAAACGGTTGTTCAGGTTGGTTTTCGGTTCCCGTCGCCAAACTTTCTTATGTAGC
>NW_014605876.1:0-399 GCF_000485595.1 Priapulus caudatus | reverse complement strand
CAGCCAGCATCGAGCGGCGAGCCAGCTCGTAACACATACATGTTACATCCTGGCGGAGGTATGCACTCTCCGTGAGTGCCCTCTGTCTAGTTATATATGCGGCTGAGCGTGTCCCTCATGTAGGCGACTGTTCTGTTAGACCTTCAATTCGTTCTGTTGTTTTTTTCGGGGTAAAAACTGACTAGAATTCATCTGACCGATAGGTGACGCAACCTGGCAGGTTGTAAGTACTAAGGGAACTCTCAATTATCCTCAATACTATTACCTTGTCCCATGGCTATGTTGTGTATATCATAGTCAAGGGAACTAACTTATGGCCTCTCTCTTTCTCTGTCTCTCTCTTTGTTGCTCTTCCACTCTCTCACTCGCGCTCACTCGCGCTCTCTCTCTCTTTCTCTC
>NW_014605875.1:0-399 GCF_000485595.1 Priapulus caudatus | reverse complement strand
TCTCTCTCTCTCTCTCTCTCTCTCTCTCTCTCTCTCTCTCTCTCTCTCTCTCTCTCTCTCTCTCTCTCGCTAACTCTATCCGGTGTTAAAGCTGTTAACCCCTCTCTGTCTGTCCGGTGTTAAGCATACATGACACAGTGTAGTCGCGGTGGGACTGGGCTAGCGGCCGGCCATGCAGTGTACGTGCGCGCACGCCGCATGCAGTAGTCAACACGATGTGCCCAGAATTACAGATCACACACGTAGCTACAACCTGTACCTACCTATATAGCTGTCTATCTCAACACGCATCTACATCTAAGATGTACGCTGTATATATAATATATATATATATATATCAAGAGGTCATAATAGAGAGCTTCCTATTATGAGCTCTTGATATATATGTTTGTGTGTGTG
>NW_014605874.1:0-399 GCF_000485595.1 Priapulus caudatus | reverse complement strand
TAGCTTAGCTGCTTGGCATGCTATCTAGACAGACTACATGATAGCTTAGCTGTTTAGCATGCTATCCAGACAGACTACAGGATAGCTTAGCTGTTTAGCATGCTATTCAGACAGACTACAGGATAGCTTAGCTCACCTGTATAGCATGCTATCTAGACAGACTACATGATAGCTTAGCTGTTTGGCATGCTATCCAGGCAGACTACAGGATAGATTAGCTCACCTGCTTGGCATGCTATCCAGGCAGACTACAGGATAGCTTAGCTGTTTAGCATGCTATCCAGACAGACTACAGGATAGATTAGCTTACCTGCTTGGCATGCTATCCAGACAGACTACAGGATAGATCAGCTGCTTGGCATGCTATCCAGGCAGACTACAGGATAGATTAGCTTACCT
>NW_014605873.1:0-399 GCF_000485595.1 Priapulus caudatus | reverse complement strand
GGTTCAGAAAGTCACGTGGGGGTGGGCGGGGGTCAGAAAGTCACGTGGGGGCGGGCGGGGGTTCAGAAAGTCACGCGTGGGGCGGGCGGGGGTTCAGAACCGCGCCCCGCCCAGCTCCCATGCCAACACCACTCACCGATTACCATCGCTGTCGTCTTCTCTCTCTCGCAGGTCGCACACTTTTGCCATCAGAGGGCGCCCCTCTGGGCTGGTGGGAGCGATGATACATAACGTGAACGTGCGTGGCAAGCGCGGCAACATCGTGCAGGTGTACCCGGCCGTGGAGTACGACTTTGTCCCCAACACCCTGCACCTCTCGCATGGCGACTACGTGCACTACCAGTAAGTATGGCTACCCTGCATCCCCATGCTCACTACCAGTAAGTATACCTACCCTGC
>NW_014605872.1:0-399 GCF_000485595.1 Priapulus caudatus | reverse complement strand
CGCAGAGTGTTTTTGAAGTCTGTGAGCTGATTGTTAGTCAATGCGTGCTGTACGCTGGCGGGAGGGAAGCGGTTGGTTGACCTTGATCGCAATCACATTGGCCTTGATGCAGGCAGATTTTTTAACTTTTTGCTGACAACAGAGGTGAGTTGTCTCATTGCTTTGTATTTGGTAAGTAGCTGGCTGTTGAGAAGGTACAGGTGCAGCGATAGACAGCAAGGGAAATACTGTCAAAATGATTATCAAAAAGAGGCTAATCGTTCGCTGCATGGATTTATCTTACGCCAAGTTTATTTGTTTGGATGCGTTTTTAATGATGATGTGATGAAAAAAGTGCATCGTACTGTGTTTCAGAAAAACCCACTGCGACTTGATCCGCCATTTCCAATACTGGGCGTT
>NW_014605871.1:0-399 GCF_000485595.1 Priapulus caudatus | reverse complement strand
TAATATATCTTCCTGAACACCTGCAAGTGTGCTGTATTCATGTTCGACGCCTTCGATGCTAACTTCGACGATAGCACTGCCTTCTATTGAAGAAAGCAGAATACGACGTAGGGCATTACCTAGGGTATGACCGAATCCACGCTCTAGCGGTTCTAATGCAACTTTCGCATGAGTTTCGCTATAGCTCTGTACGTTAATTGTACGCGGGGTAAGAAGTTCTTCAGTTGATGACATTTATTGCTAACCCCTACTTAGAGTAAAGTTCCACGATTAATTGCTCGTTAATATCGGCAGATAGATCTGTACGTTCTGGAATATTCTTAAAAGTCGCTTCCAGTTTTCCTTCATCAAGACTGATCCAGTCTGCGATGCCTTTCTGTTTAGCCATGTTCAATGAAT
>NW_014605870.1:0-399 GCF_000485595.1 Priapulus caudatus | reverse complement strand
GTCGTTTTTGATCAGGGGCAGTCTCGGATCGTTCTCGACCTGGCACAAATTGCTCCATGTGAACGCAGCTTATAAGACGGTGATAACGATGACAATGACAATGACGACGATGACGACGACAACGACGATGATGATGACGACGACGACGACGACGATGACGATGACGATAACGACGACGACGACGACGACGATGATGACGACGACGATGACGACGACGACGACGACGATGATGACGACGACGACGATGACGATGACGACGACGACAACGACGACGATGATGACGACGACGACGATGACGATGATGACGACGACAACGACGACGATGATGACGACGACAACGACGACGATGACGATGACGATAACGACGACGACTACAACGATGACGATGACAATAATGAC
>NW_014605869.1:0-399 GCF_000485595.1 Priapulus caudatus | reverse complement strand
GGGAGGGAGGGACTGCAGACCACGATGAGCGGCCGCCGACCTGGATGTAGACACGCGCATAACTGACGCGTGAAAATGCAATTTTCTGGCAATCGAGTGCCGATCCTACCCGAGTATTTTTGTCGGGCAAAAAATCTCCTAATTTGTACGACTAGCTCATCAGGAGCGATTATTCGCAATTACGGGCCACGAATGCCAAGTCATCAGCTAAACACGACCCTAATTTCACGCGTGTCTGCGCCTCGCTGCGTCAGTCTGCTGCCCCATCCATCACCGGCTGTCAACATGGATGCTACCGCCATCAAAATTGAAATTGCATTTTCAGACATGAAAAACTTACATTTTTGCAACGAATCTAGACGATTTTTTTCGTCGTGTGCGCGCATCTCTCTCTCTCTC
>NW_014605868.1:0-399 GCF_000485595.1 Priapulus caudatus | reverse complement strand
GACACTGTGCGCCGCGACAGGAAATTTCCAAGGTCGACTTGGCTTTCCAAACCGGCGGCCAAGGGACAGTGCACGCGCTCCAGTAAAATCTTAAGTTTGCCCCCCTCCCCCCACCCACCCGTCTCTCCATCCGATATTCTTAAATATTTCAGTCGAATTTACGACAAAACTATATGAGCGTGTGCATGGTAATCTATATTACAGGCATCTGTGCCTGTTATTAAAAAATAATTCACATGTCTATACGCGCGTGTAGGCCTACATGTCTGTACGCGCGTGTACATGTCTGTACGCGCGTGTAGGCCTACATGTCTGTACGCGCGTGTACATGTCTGTACGCCCGTGTGTGTCTGTATACGCGCGTGTATATGTGTGCATATGTCTGTACCTGCGTGTATA
>NW_014605866.1:0-399 GCF_000485595.1 Priapulus caudatus | reverse complement strand
TAAATGTCCGCACCATTTCTGGAGCAGGGTTATCTATAAATGCTCTCTCTCGCATTGTTGGCTGTTCATTTCTTGGAGTTCTAGAATCAAACTGTAAATAGACAAAATATGATTTTTTAATAAAAATTTAATAATCGAAATCTCAACAAATTAATGAATAAATAAATAAATGAATAAATAATATACTAATAAATAAATGTCCGCACCAGCATTTATAGATAACCCTGCTCCAGAAATCTCTCTCGTGTTGTTGTCTGTTCATTTCGTGGAGTTCTAGAATCAAACTGGAAATACACAAATTAATTTTTTTAATCATTAATTTGTTGAGATTTCGATTATTAAATTTTTAATAAATAAATAAATGAATGGACATTTATTTATTAGTATATTATTGCACCG
>NW_014605865.1:0-399 GCF_000485595.1 Priapulus caudatus | reverse complement strand
ACGTAATTTTACTTACCCCGTTACCGGTTAGTAACTAACTTAGGGTTTAGGGTTAACTTTACGGTTTGGGTTACGTAACTAGGTCGGGTACGTTAGGTTCGGGTACGTAATTAGTTAGGGGGGGTTAAGGGGGTTAACTAACGGGTAGGGGTTAGTTAACTTTACGTTTTGGTTTAAGTTTAAGGTTTGGGTCGACCAACGGGACGGGGTACGTTAACTTTACGGTTTGGGTTACGGTAACGTAACTTTACGGTTTGGGTTCGTTAAACTTAAACTTCGTACGGAACGTAATTTTACTTTACCCGTTACCGGTTAGTAACTAACTTAGGGTTTAGGGTTAACTTTACGGTTTGGGTTACGTAACTAGGTCGGGTACGTTAGGTTCGGTACGTAATAGTA
>NW_014605864.1:0-399 GCF_000485595.1 Priapulus caudatus | reverse complement strand
GGCTAAAAATGCCTTCAAATCCTTCGCCATTTCCGTGCCTGTTTGGTAACGATCCTCAATATTTTTAGTCAATGCCTTACTGATTATAGAAGATAATTGGGCAGGTATATCTGCACGAATGGTAGTTATATGCGGTGCCTCTTCATTTGTGATTTTAAACATCAGGCTTGCCATAGATTCGGCCTTAAAAGGTAATGAGCCTGATAGTAGCTGAAATAACATAACACCGAGGGAGAATATGTCGGAGCGACCATCGACTTTTTTGCCCGCCAACTGCTCGGGGGACATATACGACGGTGTACCGAGTACCATACCTGTTTTGGTTTTGCTTGAATCGGTGATGCGGGCGATGCCAAAGTCTGTTATTTTCAGGGTGTCGGACTCTGGTTCATACATTAA
>NW_014605863.1:0-399 GCF_000485595.1 Priapulus caudatus | reverse complement strand
GGTGCATGGTGCATGGTGCATGGTGCATGGTGCATGGTGCATGGTGCATGGTGCATAGTGCATAGTGCATAGTGCATAGTGCATAGTGCATAGTGCATGGTGCATGGTCCATGGTGCATAGTGCATAGTGCATAGTGCATACAGTATAGTGCATGGTGCATTGTGCATGGTGCATAGTGCATGGTGCATGGTCCATGGTGCATAGTGCATAGTGCATACAGTATAGTGCATGGTGCATGGTGCATGGTGCATGGTGCATGGTGCATGGTGCATGGTGCATGGTGCATGGTGCATGGTGCATGGTGCATAGTGCATAGTGCATAGTGCATAGCGCATAGCGCATAGTGCATAGTGCATGGTGCATAGCGCATAGTGCACCGTTCATCGTGCATAGTGCAT
>NW_014605862.1:0-399 GCF_000485595.1 Priapulus caudatus | reverse complement strand
GATTCGTGCTCGACAAGTTTAGTAATTTGTCAGCTATATCGTTCAAAGAGAGAACGTAATCAACGGCATCCAATTTTACGGCCTCTCCGGGCATACCCCAAACCGTACTGCTCACTTCATCCTGCGCGATGGTCGCCGCATCTGAATCGTGCATCATCTTCATGCCCCTTGCACCATCGGCTCCCATACCTGTGAGGATGACACCTATACTGTTTTCACCAACAACTTCTGCAACCGATTCAAACATCACATCAACGGATGGTTTGTGTCTGTTTACTGGATCACCATCATCGAGTTCAATGCAATATTTCGCACCGCTCCTGATCACTTTCAGGTGTTTATCACCAGGGGCTATATATACATGTCCCGGAAGCAGCGTTTGCCCCATCTCTCTGCTGT
>NW_014605861.1:0-399 GCF_000485595.1 Priapulus caudatus | reverse complement strand
TATATATATATATATATATATATATATATATATATTAAAATAAATGTGGAGAAATAGAATACGGTTATTAAATTTTAATCAGCAAGCTTTCGAGAGTATCTCTCTTCGCCAGGCTATAAAAAGCCAGATTTTTTTATAGCCTGATGAATTGCAGATGACACGACGACCTATGTAACAAATGGAAAGCAACTGTGGGTGGATGCAGCGCCAGGTTGACATGTGGACAACAACAGTGGCAACAAGAGAGAAGACAGAAGACACTCGCCGCTATATTTGTGAGAAAGCGAGCAACACCAGCTTGAAGAATGATGTCTATAAACACACGCGCGCGTACGCACGCACGTACGCACCCACACATGCGCGCACGCACACACACGCAGAGCGAGAGAGACAGAGAGT
>NW_014605860.1:0-399 GCF_000485595.1 Priapulus caudatus | reverse complement strand
CAATTGGGATTTTCCTAAATTAACCGATATAGAAGCGAGCTTTTTGCAAGGCATAAAAGACCGAGATATTGCCGCTGCCACAATGTTTTCTACTGGGATACACACAAATATTCCTAGCGATTCAATCAGGTGGAGTGTGTCTGGCAGTAAGTTTGAGAAATGGAATGGATCTGCGTGGGTCGATCTGACAACACAACTAAAAATGGGTGCGGATACGCTTGATGGGCAGCATGGTGCCTATTACCAAAATGCCAATAATCTAAATTCAGGATCATTACCCGGCGCACGTTTTACGAATACGTCACACGGAAATAGAGGCGGCGGGTCATTGCACTCATTGGCAACAGGCGTTACTGATGGATTTATGTCTGCTACAGACAAATCAAAACTGGATGGAAT
>NW_014605859.1:0-399 GCF_000485595.1 Priapulus caudatus | reverse complement strand
TGTGTGTGTGTGTGTGTGTGTGTGTGTGTGTTGTGTGTGTGTGTGTGTGTGTGTGTGTGTGTGTGTGTGTGTGTGTGTGTGTGTGTGTGTGTGTGTGTGTGTGTGTGTGTGTGTGTGTGTCGTCGTGTGTGTGTGTGTCGTGTGTGTGTGTGTGTGTGTGTGTGTGTGTGTGTGTGTGTGTGTGTGTGTGTGTGTGTGTGTGTGTGTGGACACACGCGCACTGTCCTTCGCACAACTGATCACGACTATTGACAACAATGGAACGTTAATGACAGGTAGCGACCAGTAGCGGTAACACCTTCCTTCCTTGCTCCACGCAATCCATGCGTGTCTCCTGTGAGCACACACACACACACACACGCACACACACACACACACACGCGCGCGCGCGCACACACA
>NW_014605858.1:0-399 GCF_000485595.1 Priapulus caudatus | reverse complement strand
GGTGATGAATCGGGGGTGTATGGGTGGTTCTTAGGTGGTGGGTGGGTGCGCGGTGGGTGGATGGGTGCGCGGTGGGTGGGTGGGTGCGCGGTGGGTGGATGAGTGCGCGGTGGGTGGTGGGTGCGCGGTGGTTGGGCAATTAGCAGCGGGTGGATGGCGGTGGGTGGGCCAGGGTAGATGGGTTTTTTGGACGGTGGACGGGTCGGTGGCTCTGGGTGAGTGGCGGTTGGTGGGTTTAGGCAGCGGGTGGGGGAAGACACACTACGTGGTACCCAAGTATTATCTATTTTCTACTTTATGAACTGATCTGTTTGTGTATGGTGCCAACTACTTGTGGAATAAGACTAGAGTCTGTCACCGTTGTCAGAAAGATTTTAAACCTGTGCTAACATATAGATT
>NW_014605857.1:0-399 GCF_000485595.1 Priapulus caudatus | reverse complement strand
CTATATATTGCTGCAGTTATGGGGGCCTTCTATGCTTCCTGCCATCATTGCTTTGGCTCTGCATAATGGCGCTATTATCGGGCATCTAATTGGTCGCTACAGCACGGAAATTCAATTAAGAGTCGACACCGCGAAAGGCTTAAATTGCTATTTTTATGAATTACTCCCCCGCTTATATGGCCAGTTTCTGGCCTTCTTATTCTATCGCTGGGAAATTATCTTACGAGAATCAGCGATACTAGGTATCCTGGGAATCGCGACGCTGGGCTTCTATATTGATAGCTCCATTCAGGAATTACATTTTGATAAGGCGATGATTCTTATCGTTATCACTGCGCTGCTGAATGTATTGGTCGATATGCTATCAAGGCATCTTAGAGCAAAACTAAGATTGCGTAC
>NW_014605856.1:0-399 GCF_000485595.1 Priapulus caudatus | reverse complement strand
TATACATGTATTACAGTATAGGTACATACAGGTATTACAGTATAGATATATACATGTATTACAGTATAGGTATATACATGTATTACAGTATAGGTATATACATGTATTACAGTATAGGTATATACATGTATTACAGTATAGGTACATACATGTATTACAGTATAGGTATATACATGTATTACAGTATAGGTATATACATGTATTACAGTATAGGTATATACAGGTATTACAGTATAGGTATATACAGGTATTACAGTATAGGTACATACATGTATTACAGTATAGGTACATACATGTATTACAGTATAGGTACATACAGGTATTACAGTATAGGTACATACAGGTATTACAGTATAGGTACATACAGGTATTACAGTATAGGTATATACATGTATTACA
>NW_014605855.1:0-399 GCF_000485595.1 Priapulus caudatus | reverse complement strand
CGCGCATTAGAATTTGTACCGATTGCGGTGTTAAGCGCTATTATTGCCCAAGCCAGTCTGGTGCATGATGGAAAAATAGATATCGCCTTAAACAATCCATATTTGTATGGCCTGATTGCCTCGATAGTTACAGCGATGATAACTAAACATACGTTTAAAACGATTATCGTCGGTTTGTTGGTTTATGCATTTGCCTATGTTTTTGTTTGATGTTTACTACCCCCAAAATCTAGACCAAATGGTACATCAATTGCTAGACATGATATGTATTCTTCTGTAACTCCATGAGCTAGATAGCTTACAATGGGAAAACACCCCATCACTTTTAGATATTTTTTGGGTAAACCCAAACTTAATAGTTGATACTCATAAATAGTTTAGGACCAGAAATGGAAAGAT
>NW_014605854.1:0-399 GCF_000485595.1 Priapulus caudatus | reverse complement strand
CCCTACCTCACCCACCTTTTCCTACCTCACCCACCTTCCCTACCTCACCCACCTTTTCCTACCTCACCAACCTTTCCCTACCTCACCCACCTTTTCCTACCTCACCAACCTTCCCCTACCTCACCCACCTTTTCCTACCTTACCAACCTTCCCCTACCTCACCCACCTTACACTACCTCACCATTGTCACCAACCTTACACTACCTCACCTACCTTTCCCTACATCACACACTTTTCCCTACCTCACGTACCTTTCCCTACCTCACCCACCTTACACTACCTCACCTACCTTCCCCTACCTCACCCACCTTTCCCTACCTCACCAACCTTTCCCTACCTCACCCACCTTACACTACCTCACCCACCTTACACTACCTCACCCACCTTACACTAACTCAC
>NW_014605853.1:0-399 GCF_000485595.1 Priapulus caudatus | reverse complement strand
CCTCTCTCTCTCCTTCTCTCTCTCTCTCTCTCTCTCTCTCTCTCTCTCTTTCGTTCGCTGGCTGTTCCTTTTCTCTCCCGCTCTCTATTTCCTTCGCCCCCTCTCCCCCTCTTTCTCGCCTCTCTCTCCCTATTTCTCCCCCTTTCCCCCTGTTTCTCCCCCCTCTCTCCCTGTTTCTCCCCTCTCCCCCTGTTTCTCCCCCTCTCCCCCTGTTTCTCCCCCTCTCCCCCTGTTTCTCTCCCCCCTCTCCCCCTCTTTCTCCCTCTCTCTACCGCTATCGCTCTCACTCTGGCTGGCACGCGCGCCTAAGCTCTGCATATATGAGCAGATATAACACAAATGATGACAATCGTGACAAATCGGCCCCGTGGTATTTGAATGATGTATATATATATATAT
>NW_014605852.1:0-399 GCF_000485595.1 Priapulus caudatus | reverse complement strand
TAATAAAGAAAATAATGACGATAACAAATAAGAAGGTATAGCCCTTCTTCAAATCCCGAATCATTGGAATAATGATGCCCCGGAAGAATTTTTCCATGTGAGCTGCTTGTCTTTGTTCTTTTTCTGCCGCCTCTTTTAACTTGTTAAGCTTAGGTTTTAATTTATACGTTAACCATGGCGTAAAGGCAAATGCAGCAAACAAAGAGATAATCATTGCCGCCGACCCTAGCTTAGGGATGGGTGACATATAAGGCCCCATCATCCCAGAAACAAACATCATCGGTAGCAATGCTGCTATAACCGTCGCTGTTGCTAGGATGGTAGGATTACCCACTTCTCTAACCGCATCGACAGCTACTTCAATACTGGTACTATTGTCGAGCAGCCATCGTCGATAAA
>NW_014605851.1:0-399 GCF_000485595.1 Priapulus caudatus | reverse complement strand
GGGGCTGCCCATGGTGTTCCAGGTGAGTCATGCTGCTGGGGCTGCCCATGGTGTTCCAGGTGAGTCATCCTGCTGGGGCTGCCCATGGTGTTCCAGGTGAGTCAGGGGTCGTCGTGTGAGTGGTGTTTGTGTGGGAATCCTGGGTTACTTCCTGCAGGTATTATCGTACGGTACTGTGGTGTTTGTGCGGGAATCCTGTGTTACTTGCTGCAGGTATTATCGTACAGTATCGTAGCTTTTGTGCGGGAATCACTTATCATTGTATAACACGTCGCTTACTCAACTGTGTAGAGAACACTTGCACGCACACACTTCGTTCTTTCTCGCGGTTCAGTCACAACCCGATATGTGCGTATTCTCACGCTCAGAATCTGAAATTCTGTGAAATCGACTTCAGTA
>NW_014605849.1:0-399 GCF_000485595.1 Priapulus caudatus | reverse complement strand
ATATATATATATATATATATATATATATATATATATATATATAGTATATAGTATATATATATATATATATATATATATATATATATAACGCTGTGTTACCCCCCCCCCCAGCCTGGTCTCACAGATACAGAGATCGTATACGTACGTACGTACGTGGGTAGACAGATAACGCTGCATTCTCCCCCTCCTCTAACCTTCTTACTTGTTTCGTGCATGCCGACGGTTGATTGTCGCTGCAACATACCGATGCTGATGATTGGCTGACGACGACGTCTCTCTCTCTGACGCGATCGGCAGACGATTAGTGAGCTACATATGTACCGATAGGTGGCGCTGGTGAACGCGCGCGCGGTGAACGACTGGTCGGTCTAAGGTACACTGACACGCGGATTTATATAT
>NW_014605848.1:0-399 GCF_000485595.1 Priapulus caudatus | reverse complement strand
CTTATAATGAAAAACTCGACACTTTCAGTTTGATGAATGGTAGATTGCTGGCCGGCGGATTGAGGGATCGCCATTTTTGTCGTCGTTTGTGTGAAAGTTCTTTAGTTTTATCGCATCCCTTCGTTCTGATAGCAACAAACGGTAGAAAGATTTATTGTCCCGGTTTCCTCTGTTAGCACAGTCATACATAGCACAAAAGTTAACCATCACTGACAGGCAGGGTAATCAATATTGTTCATGTGTGTTGAATGGCGTCGTACCGGTGCTGAGTGGGTCAGTGTGATGGGCTAGTAATCCAATATGGCTGACCGGTCAATGCGTGACGTCACACGCATATATATATATATATATATATGCAAATATATACCTACAGGCTACACTTATATATAGTACATATAG
>NW_014605846.1:0-399 GCF_000485595.1 Priapulus caudatus | reverse complement strand
GGTGCCACTACATAATAAACCGGTACTGATAAACCACTGTTAGGTAGTTCTATCTCTACTAGCTCTGCACCCAACGCTTTATATTGCTCAAGCGCAGCCTGCGTTAATACTTCAACCTCCGCATTCATGCCGCCGCCTTTATTATCAAAGTATTCTTTGGGTAAACCAATACGTAAACCATCCAATGGTTTTTCTAAATCAGCGGAGTAATCAGGCACATTTTTTTCGATACTAGTTGAGTCTTTCTCATCAAAACCAGCCATTGCATTAAGTAACAATGCACAATCACTAGCACTCTGCCCCATTGGACCGGCTTGATCCAAACTCGAAGCAAAAGCAATCATGCCGAAACGAGAAACACGCCCATAGGTAGGTTTTAAACCTGTAATACCGCAGAAC
>NW_014605845.1:0-399 GCF_000485595.1 Priapulus caudatus | reverse complement strand
GAGAGAGAGAGAGATAGCGAGAGTGCTAGTGACGTAACACGGGGATAAACGCACGCACGCAACGCACGCGCGCGCACGGTCGTTACGCCGCGCTTCGTTTTAATGTGAGAGATGGAAATTTATACGCAATGCAATTTCGCATGCCCGTGTGATTTGATGCGACAACAGTTACACCGCACAGGGGCGAAGTAACGGCAGCAGCAATAGCAGCAGCACACCACTACCAACAACAGCAGCAGCAGCAGTAGCAGCAGCAGCGGCGGCAGTAGTAGCAACAGCAGCAGCAGCAGCAGCAGCGGTAGCAGCAGCACACCACCACCAACAGCAGCAGCATCAGCAGCAGCAGCAGCAGCAGCAGCAGCGGCGGCAGTATAGTAGCAACAGCAGCAGCAGCAGCAG
>NW_014605844.1:0-399 GCF_000485595.1 Priapulus caudatus | reverse complement strand
TCCATCTATCCATCCATCCATCCATCCATCTATCCATCCCGATAGATAGATAGATAGATAGATAGATAGATAGATAGATAGATAGATAGATAGATAGATAGATAGATAGATAGATAGTTAGATAGATAGATGGATGGATGGATGGATGGATAGATGGATGGATGGATAGATGGATGGATTATCTATCTATATACATATAGATATATAGATATATACTTTACTTCTCTCTCTCTCTATATATATATATATATATATTACTTATTTATATTTATATATATATATAACTATATCTCTCTCCCTCCCTCTATCTATCCATCTCTCTCTCGCTCTCTCTCTCCTTCTCTTCCTCTATCTCTCCCCCTCCCTCTATCTATCTATCGCGCGCTCTCTCTCTCTCTC
>NW_014605843.1:0-399 GCF_000485595.1 Priapulus caudatus | reverse complement strand
GTAATAATGTAGAATTACATATTGCATCAGGGCACGGTAATTTAATCAATGTAAAAGCTAAGCAGCGCTTACAACAAGCCTTGGGCGAATACTTTAATATTGAAGCGCAGCTTGAGATAAAAGTGGTTAACCAAATTGAAAACGAATCGCCCGCGCAAACGACGCAGCGTGAAGTTGGTGAGCGACAAAATCAAGCAGTAAAATCAATCAATGAAGACAGTTTTACTCAAACATTAAAAGAAAGCTTTAATGCGGAAATTATACCTGGGTCGGTAAAACCGGTTTCGTAAATAACTTTAGATTAGATAGCGATTAAGAGGTCGAATATGAAAGGTGCAATGGGCAACATGATGAAACAAGCGCAAAAGATGCAAGAAGATATGCAGAAAGCGCAGCAAG
>NW_014605842.1:0-399 GCF_000485595.1 Priapulus caudatus | reverse complement strand
AATAGCAAAGATAGTCTCTCTCTCTGTGTGTCTCTCTCTAATAGCAGAGATAGTGTCTCTCTCTGTGTGTCTCTCTAATAGCAGAGATAGTGTCTCTCTCTGTTTCTCTCTAATAGCAGAGATAGTGTCTCTCTCTCTCTCTCTCTGTCTCTCTAATAGCAGAGATAGTGTCTCTCTCTGTGTGTGTCTCTCTAACTGTCTAACAGTAGAGATAGTGTCTCTCTCTCTCGGTCTCGCTAATAGTAGAGATAGTGTCTCTCTAATAGCAAAGATAGTGTCTCTCTCTCTGTGTGTCTCTCTAATAGCAGAGATAGTGTCTCTCTCTCTCTCTCTGTGTCTCTCTAATAGCAAAGATAGTGTCTCTCTCTCTCTCTCTGTCTCTCTAATAGCAGAGATATT
>NW_014605841.1:0-399 GCF_000485595.1 Priapulus caudatus | reverse complement strand
CTACACAATACAACGCTACACACTTCCAAACATAAACAACTGCTAGTCAATGTTACGCAGAACCACTATTAATTTCTAGTCAATGTTACACATCAATATACAATGCTATGCATAGATATACAATGTTACACATCAATATACAATGCTATGCATAGATATACAATGTTACACATCAATATACAATGCTATGCATAGATATACAATGTTACACATTAATATACAATGCTATGCATAGATATACAATGTTACACATCAATATACAATGCTATGCATAGATATACAATGTTACACATCAATATACAATGCCACGCATAGATATACAATGTAGTGAGCAGGTTACGTAGCAGCATGTAAGACTTACACCTACAGGCTTGGTAGTGAGCAGGTTACGTAACAGCG
>NW_014605840.1:0-399 GCF_000485595.1 Priapulus caudatus | reverse complement strand
AGAGAGAGAGAGAGTGAGAGACAGCAAAACAAAGAGAGCACGAGAGAGAGAAATAGAGAGAAACAGAGAGATAGAGAGAGACACAGAGAGAGAAGAGAGACAGCAAGCAAGAGAGAGATTGCTAGCAAATCACAGCATGTGCATTGGTAGTGTGTGTATGTGTACCTTGCTATCTGGGTGTCGGTCACAAACTGTGAGGCTAGGCTGATATCCTGCGATAGATCCAGCGCGTTGTACAGTGCGGGAACACCGTGCCTGCGAAGAGAAAACCACATACGTGAGAGCTCTCACAAGCCGCTCTCTATCGTGAGGGAGACGTGACAGACAAACCTAATAAAACCAAAATTTCTACAGAGCGCAAAAATGCAACTGTATTGTAACACACACTCTCTCTCTCTC
>NW_014605839.1:0-399 GCF_000485595.1 Priapulus caudatus | reverse complement strand
ATAGAGCGTACAGTCATCCCCAATCTCTGCCGTCTCACCAATCACCACGCCCATACCATGATCGATAAAAAAGCGCCTGCCGATGGTTGCACCCGGATGAATTTCGATGCCAGTTAACCAGCGTACAATGTATGAGAAGAAACGAGCCAGCCATTTCAGACCAAGGTTCCATAAAAAATGATTCATGCGGTGAAGCAGGACAGCATGCAGCCCGGGATAAGCCGTTAAGACTTCTAGTGTATTTCGTGCTGCGGGGTCACGATCAAAAACGCAACGGATATCTTCTCTAATACTGATAACTACTTACTCCTACTTCTCGACAATTGAGTATTTGAATTGCATATTATTACACTGAAACGGCTAATTTGTACCCTGTGAATTTACGGATATTTAATACTC
>NW_014605838.1:0-399 GCF_000485595.1 Priapulus caudatus | reverse complement strand
TACAGGTAAACGACCTCACTTGTACAGGTAAACGACCTCACTTGTGCAGGTAAAGGGTCCACCTCTACAGGTAACCAAATTACTTGTACAGGTAAACAACCTCACCTGTACATATAATCAGGAGTTAATGAGAAAAAAGTTTGTCACATTAACTCCTGATATAATCGAAATACCCGTAAGTACAGATAAGCGACCCACTTGTGCAGGTAACTGAAATAACGACATACCTGCCCAGGTAAATGACATACCTGCCAGGTAAATGATATACCTGTACAGGTAAACGACATACCTGTGTTGTCTCTGTGCCTCCTGCGACAGTGCGTGAGTGAGCTCGGCGATCGAGAGCAGTGCGCCGTGCCGCGTAGACAAGTCCATATCCATCGCCAGTGGCACGAGAGA
>NW_014605837.1:0-399 GCF_000485595.1 Priapulus caudatus | reverse complement strand
AGGCCGATTTCCGCGGCAAGACGCTGCTCATGGCCGTGCTCATCTCGCCGATGATCGTGCCCGTGGTCGTGGTGGGCGTGGGCATGTACCTGTTCTTCGCGCCGCTCGGACTCGCCAATACGTATCTCGGTCTGATCCTCGCGCATGCGGCATTGGGCGTGCCGTTCGTCGTGACCACGGTCGCGGCCACGCTGCAGGGCTTCAATCACAATCTCGTGCGCGCGAGCCTTTCGCTCGGGGCGAATCCGGTCACGACGTTCTTTCGCATCACATTGCCCGTCATCGCGCCGGGCGTGATTTCGGGTGCCCTGTTCGCGTTCGCCACGTCGTTCGATGAAGTCGTCGTGACGCTCTTCCTCGCGGGCGCCGACCAGACCACCTTGCCGCGCCAGATGTTCA
>NW_014605836.1:0-399 GCF_000485595.1 Priapulus caudatus | reverse complement strand
TGTTTCTCTCTCTCCTTCTCGCGCTCTCTCTTTTTTATCTTTCTCTTTTTCTCTCTCTCTCTCTCTCTATCTCTCTCCCTCTCTCTGTTTTTCCTTTACGCTCTATCTCTCTTTTTCTCTCTCTCTCTTTCTCTCTTCCTCTCTTTCTTTCTCTCTTTCTCCCTTTCCTTCTCTCTCGCTCTCTTTCTTTCTTTCTCCATTTCCGATTCTCTCTCCCTTTCTCCCTTTCTCTCTCCCTCTCTCTCCTTCTCTCTTTCTCTCGTCAGCGTCCGTGACACGCGAGAAGGATTGAATTTTTTACGACAAACAGAGCGACGAATGCTGATGACATCCCCATCATATATATGTATATATATATATACACTTCCCAGCTGCGCACACGAACACGTGCACCTGCCT
>NW_014605835.1:0-399 GCF_000485595.1 Priapulus caudatus | reverse complement strand
TATATGTTTCTGTCAAACTGTCATTTACACACGAGGAAGATGCACCAGGAACTCGCCTAGGGACCTGCATGAAACCCCACATGTAGACAACTCGCCCAAGGATCTAGCTGATCTAGTAAGCATTGTTCATGTAAGTTATCCCACCGAACGAAGTTCATGGTGATATTATAGGGAACCGTCTATGCGTCAGTCCTTTCTTTTATACGTCTGTCAGGAAGATAACTCAAATATGACTGTATATTTCTGCACTGTATTGTGGCATAGACCTACCAAAACATCGCCAAGTCATTCTCAAAGTCTTCTATTGGTATAGCAATAGCATCTCAACATCACATTATAAATTCTTGGGGACATTATGTGAGATATATTTTTTTGAACTGGCCTGTTATGTGCATATCC
>NW_014605834.1:0-399 GCF_000485595.1 Priapulus caudatus | reverse complement strand
GCACGCACGCACGTACGCACGTACGCACGCACGCGCGCGCACGCACACACACAGATATAAATATATGAGAGTTCACATTGGTTACTATGATTATCAGGGGTGAACAATGACAAATTATTTACAATTTTGTGATAATTATTATTATGACAATTAATTATTTCAGGGGTCACCCTGATGTGGATGTTTTTATTTGGTAACAGCTATATGCATCAAGAGCTAGCGAACTGTGTTACAAACATTGACATTGTTGATTCAATACTATATTCGATCAATACAATATTTTTTCTACCAAGGTTTGAACGTTCAATATCTTTTATGATGTATACCCTAGATTTTAGAGAGTGGGAAAGAGTGACGAAACGTGAAAGAGAGGGGAGGAAGGTGAGAAATAGTAAATAT
>NW_014605833.1:0-399 GCF_000485595.1 Priapulus caudatus | reverse complement strand
CACGCACGCCCGCACGCACGCACGCACGCACACACACACACACACACACACACACACACACACACACGAGCACACGCACACAAGTACATGCAGCTACTCACGTCACACGCACACGTAGTACGCATACACACATGCACAAACACAAGCACAAGCACACGACCGCGAACGCACGCGTACACGCGTTCGCACACAAGCACGTACATACATTCGCACACACCACACGTACATGCACACAAGTATGCCTACATGCATATGCACACACACCACGCCCACGCCCACGCACGCACACGTATACCCCCACACACATGCGCACGCCCACGCACGCACGCACACACACACACACACACACACACACACACACACACACACACACACACACACACACACACACACACACAC
>NW_014605832.1:0-399 GCF_000485595.1 Priapulus caudatus | reverse complement strand
CTTTAGAGGTAATTTATTAGATAGCTTAAAATCGCGTAGCACGCGTTGTACGCTGCTACATAGGTAGTCACGAAAGGGAGAGAGAGTCCTGACAGACGAGACCGGCAAAAGAGAGGAGGGACCACTGGGCCCACTCTGGATCGCTCCCCGACCGTTTATACCGTATACGTTCATCGAATCGTGTGTAACATCGCAGTAATGAGAATATATTATCATATTTGCATGTAAAATGTAAATGAAAATTTACAATATTTTTGACCATATATATATATATATACAGTCACACACACAGTCACACACAGTCACGCGCGCACGCACACACACACACACACACACACACACACACACACACACACACACACACACACACACACACACACACACACACACACACACACA
>NW_014605831.1:0-399 GCF_000485595.1 Priapulus caudatus | reverse complement strand
CTCTCTCTCTCTCTCTCTCTCTCTCTCTCTTGGTTTCCGGTGTCTCTCTATTCCCTCTCATATTCCCTCTGCCCTATTCTCTCTCTATCTGTCTCTCCCCTTCTCTTTCTCCTCCACATCTCCATCCCCTCCCTGCCTTTCTATATGACACCTCCATTCAAGATGGAAGAGCGACGTGAGGGCGCTACCATCGGCCCCACACAAACCACTCACGCAACGAAGACATATACTGAATGAGAAGAAAAAAAGTTCTGTTTCTTGATGGATGCAATCTTCCTGTACGTACGCTAATTTCTACATCCGATGACAAAATCTGTATTCATTCCACGCGTTCCGGAAAATACGCCTACGCACGCACGCACGCACGCACGCACGCACGCAAGCACGCACGCACGCACG
>NW_014605830.1:0-399 GCF_000485595.1 Priapulus caudatus | reverse complement strand
TGTGTGTGTGTGTGTGTGTGTGTGTGTTGTGTGTGTGTGTGTGTGTGTGTGTGTGTGTGTGTGTCCATTCATGGATGCCATATTGTGCAAAAGTCCTGGTGATGCTATACAAAGCTAGCAATGAACGACTAGTTTCGACTTGTGGTAGTCTTCGTCATGTTCTTCTAACTTTTTACAGCTGAAAAAACTGTGCTTTTCAACGTGTTCTCTTCCTCCTTATATACCCTCGTACCCTGTGTGTGCGGGGGGACGCCGAAAGGGGGCGCTAATAGGGGCGCAGGTGGGCGCCGATAGAGGGCGCAAGTGGGTGCTAAATGGGGGCTCAGTTGGGTGCCGAAAGAGGGCGCAGGTGGGCGCGAAAAAGGGGCGCAGGTGGACGCAGGGGGGAAAATATATATA
>NW_014605829.1:0-399 GCF_000485595.1 Priapulus caudatus | reverse complement strand
AGCATGACGACGCGCCGCTGGCCGAACGTCTGTGATTGCTGCGTCACTAGCAGCGCACGTCTCGCGCATGCGCGACGCACGCACCGGAAATGAGATCAACGCACGGCCGGCAATCTTATTGCCCGTCGGCTCGCGCTGATTTTTCTGTCGCCGGCGGTCGACGGCAGCAGACGATCGCGTAAACACGCAAAGCACTACTGTCGTCGTCGATCGTATGACGTCGGCACACCTGGGAGAATCGTAATCGCGGGTCCGTCGGTATTTCCTAGCCCCCATTGTGTTTTGTTGATAGCAAGGAATTCAAGTTCCTGAAATAAATTCATCGAAATTCATCATAATGTTTAGAGTAACTTTAAGAGAAATTCATGCAAACAACCTATTTGGAACTCGATATATATA
>NW_014605828.1:0-399 GCF_000485595.1 Priapulus caudatus | reverse complement strand
CGGAAGTTTAGCTAACGCACTAGTCGGATGTCTAGCTAATCCACTAGTCGGAAGTCTAGCTAATGCACTAGTCGGAAGAGTAGCTAATGCACTAGTCGGAAGTCTAGCTAATGCACTAGTCGGAAGTCTAGCTAATGCACTAGTCAAAAGTCTAGCTAACACACTAGTTGGAAATCTAGCTAACGCACTAGTCGGAAGTCTAGCTAGTGCACTAGTCGGAAGTTTAGCTAATGCACTAGTCGGAAGTCTAGCTAATGCACTAGTCGGAAGTCTAGCTAATGCACTAGTCGGAAGTCTAGCTAGTGCACTAGTCGGAAGTTTAGCTAATGCACTAGTCGGAAGTCTAGCTAATGCACTAGTCGGAAGTATAGCTAATGCACTAGTCGGAAGTCTAGCTAA
>NW_014605827.1:0-399 GCF_000485595.1 Priapulus caudatus | reverse complement strand
AGAGAGAGAGAGAGAGAGCGAGGGAGCGTAGGACCGAGTCTGAATGAGAGGTTGGGGTGAGGAGTAGGGATGGCCCACAGCCAGACAGACAGAGAGAGGAGCTGTGGCAGCCTATCCCATTATGGTAACCTAGTATAGGTTCTATCCTTATTGGGAAATGAGACCGACATTGAGTACAAGGTTACCAGAGATAGTTAAAACCTTTGTGCATGTTTGGGTTCCTGTGAGATGGCGCGGTGCGATACCCGGCAGAAACAGACGGGTAATAAACAACAGATAGCCTGCAGCCAACTAGCCGCTTCAGCAAGTGCGAGCAGACTGCTCCCCTTGTCTGCCTCTGTCTGTCTGTCTGTCTCTCTCTCTCTCTCTCAAGCTATCTCTCTCTCTCTCCCTCTCTCT
>NW_014605826.1:0-399 GCF_000485595.1 Priapulus caudatus | reverse complement strand
GTGTGTGTGTGTGTGTGTGTGTGTGTGTGTGTGTGTGTGTGTGTGTGTGTGTGTGTGTGTGTGTGTGTGTGTGTGTGTGTGTGTGTGTGTGTGTGTGTGTGTGTGTGTGGGATGCGAGGACTGGTTTGTAGGGTGTAGCAGTGCACGCGGTACGTGTTCTGTTAGCGGTGTTGGCGCACGAGTTGGGCGGTATGTGATTAAAGTCACAGAGCTGCGATAACGAGCACAAGCGAGGAGGTGGAGGCGAGAGAGAGAGCTGGAAGGGAGCATGAGAGGGAAGAAATGAGAGAGAGAGAGAAGAGAGAGAGAGAGAGAGAGAGAGAAGAAGAGAGAGAAAGAGAGAGAGAGAGAGAGAGAGAGAGAGAAGAGAGAGAGAGAGAGAGAGAGAGAGAGAGAGAG
>NW_014605825.1:0-399 GCF_000485595.1 Priapulus caudatus | reverse complement strand
TAGAAGGCGCTTTCCGTCGTGTTATGGCTACTGCAAACTTCACCGGCACAAGCATTACTCTAGAGTTTGCCAAGGAAGCGTTACGTGATTTAATTGCAATTCAAGAAAGAACTATCACAATTGATAATATTCAAAAAACTGTCGCTGAATACTATAAAATTCGAACATCTGATTTACATTCGAATAGACGAAGTCGTTCTATTACACGGCCTAGACAGTTAGCAATGGCTTTATCAAAAGAATTGACCAACCATAGCTTGCCTGAGATTGGCGCAGCTTTTGGTGGCCGTGATCATACGACGGTATTACATGGTTGCAGAAAAATTGCAGAATTAAGAGAATTAGATAATAAAATGAATGAAGATTATAAAAATATGATCCGAATTTTAAGCAATTAAG
>NW_014605824.1:0-399 GCF_000485595.1 Priapulus caudatus | reverse complement strand
CTCTCTCTCTCTCTCTCTCTCTCTCTCTCCCTCCCCCTCCCTCTCTCTCTCTCTCTTTCTTCTCTTCTCTCTCTCACTCTTTCTCTCTCGCTGTGTGTGTCTCTCTCGCTGTGTGTGTCTCTCTCTCTCTCTTCTTTCTTTCTCTCTCTCTCTCACTCTTTCTCTCTCTGTGTGTGTGTCTCTCTCTCGCGCGCGCGCGCTCTCTCTTTTAATCTCTCCCTCAACATCTCTCTCTCTCCCTCTATCTCTCTATCTCTCTATCTCTATAACTCTCCAGCTATCTATCTATCTATCTATCTATCTATCTATCTATCTATCTATCTATCTATCTATCTATCTATCTATTTATCTATCTATCTATCTATCTATCTATCTATCTATCTATCTATCTATCTATCT
>NW_014605823.1:0-399 GCF_000485595.1 Priapulus caudatus | reverse complement strand
AAGACGTGTTGCGATAGCACCTTCGTGCGCATTGCCGTTATTGCTCAAGTAGTCATCATTGGGTTCAATGAATACGGTTAAGTCGCAATTTGCTGCGTAAGAAAAAGCGCGTTTTAATACCAGCGTGTTTCTAATGGCATGACGTGCGTTGCTGACAGCGGTGCAGCCAGCTTCTTTCAAAGCAAACATTTCGCTCAGATGTTCACCTTTTAATCCGGCGGTTAAGGCTCCAAGGGCGTTAATTTTGCATTGTGAAGCGTTAGTCGCTTTGTTATTAATGAGTTCGATAACGGATGGTTCATCGATCACCGGCTGTGTGTCTGGTGGAATGCAGAGCTGAGTGATACCTGCGGCGGCGGCGGCCGTTGCTTCGCTAAGGATGTCAGCTTTATTCTCATC
>NW_014605822.1:0-399 GCF_000485595.1 Priapulus caudatus | reverse complement strand
GTCGATGTGTTTGCTAAGCTTTCAGGTGTGATATTGTGTATAGGTGTGGAGCGTATGTTATATCTGGTAATGTGTGCATTCTATAGTGCGTTAGGTTGTTGTGTTTGTGCGTGTGCGTGCGTGCGTGCGTGCGCGCGTGTGTGTGTATAGGTTTAGCTGTGTGTAGGTCTACCTGTGTTTATGTTTACCTGTGTTTATGTTTACCTGTGTGTATGTTTACCTGTGTTTATGTTTACGTGTGTGTATGTTTACCTGTGTTTATGTTTACCTATGTTTATGTTTACCTGTGTGTATGTTTACCTGTGTGTATGTTTACGTGTGTGTATGTTTACCTGTGTGTATGTATACGTGTGTGTAGGTTTACCTGTGTTTATGTTTACCTGTGTTTATGTTTACGTG
>NW_014605821.1:0-399 GCF_000485595.1 Priapulus caudatus | reverse complement strand
GTCGGAGCAGTTACCTAAAGATGCGCAAGGCGATTTCTTTAATGTGACAAGAACATTCTTTAAACGCGTGCAAAAAGGTCAGCAATGGACGCTGCAAGCACTTGACGAAGGCGCAAGCATTCAAGTTGGAGATCAACTGGAAGTGCAACTTTCAATGCGTACGAAACATGCGGCTGAATTTGTACATTTGCGTGCGCCTCGTGGAGCAGGATTTGAGCCAGAAAGCCAGACATCCGCTTATCGCTGGCAAACACACATTGGCTATTTTGAAGAGGTTCGTGATAGTGGTATTAATTACTTCTTCGAAACCTTACCCGTCGGAGAGTACCGTTTTAAATATCGATTGCGTGCTACCACAGCAGGACTAATTTAGAGTTGCGCCCGCTCAGGTTCAAAGTT
>NW_014605820.1:0-399 GCF_000485595.1 Priapulus caudatus | reverse complement strand
CTTCTCTCTCTCTCTCTCTCTCTCTCTCTCTCTCTCTTTCTGCCTCGTTTCATCCGCATCGTAGCATCGTGGTGTTAACGAACCTTTATTATTTCACTTGTAGATCAGAATGAGTGTGAAGATGGCACGGCAAGCTGTCCCGTCAATGCCGAGTGTGTGAACACACCTGGAGGTTACGATTGTCAGTGTGATGATGGCTATATCAGCGATGGCTCTACGTGTAAAGGTAAGTCTACCTGCCTGCCTTCCTGCCTGTCACTCTACCTGCCTACCTGCCTGCCTTCCTGCCTGCCTGCGTGCCTGCCTTCCTGCCTTCCTGCCTGCCCACCTGCGTGTCTGCCTGCCTGCCTGCATGCCTGCCTGCCTGCTTGCCTACCTGCCTGCCTGCCTGCCTGCCTA
>NW_014605818.1:0-399 GCF_000485595.1 Priapulus caudatus | reverse complement strand
AAAGTAAAAGTAATGCAGCTATAGCGAACATCTGCAAACCGGCGGTTGAGCGTTGGCAGAAACGTTATCAGTCAGCCATTGAAGCATATCATCAAGCCAAAGACATGTTTGAGCGCACCAAGAAAACGGCTGATGCCGTGTTGATAGCTAATGCAGAAAATAGCTTTAAGGACTGCAAAAAAGAGAAGGATGCTTTGGAAATCTTCAAAAAAGATTTAGGCACCTTTGTACGCTTCTATGAGTTTATGTCGCAGATCGTCGATTACGACGACAAGGCTCTGGAGAAACTCAGCCTGTATGCACGTAATCTGCGTCCCATGTTACGTGAAGCCTTGGTGGACGAGGAAGATATCGATTTAAATAGCGTGGTACTCAGTCACTACCGT
Source organism: Priapulus caudatus (assembly GCF_000485595.1). Taxonomy (NCBI): domain Eukaryota; kingdom Metazoa; phylum Priapulida; class Priapulimorpha; order Priapulimorphida; family Priapulidae; genus Priapulus; species Priapulus caudatus. Next base: position 13 of record NW_014605818.1, on the reverse strand, counting down.
TTGTCCGCCATTC
>NW_014605817.1:0-399 GCF_000485595.1 Priapulus caudatus | reverse complement strand
CTAACTTTTTATCTACCGTGGGCAAAAAATCTTTCATTGCTTCAAGCAAAACAACTTGCGAACCAAGACGAGACCAAACACTACCTAACTCTAAACCAATCGCACCTGCACCGATAATGCCAATTTTGTCTGGCAATCCTTTTAACTCCAGAGCACCCGCAGAATCTAGTATGTATTCATCTTGTAATTTTGCTTGTTTTAAACGTACTGGTGACGATCCCGTTGCAATGATTATATGTTTCGCTTCTAGTTGTTCAATGGTTTTACGTGTTTCTCTACTGGCAACTTCAATCTTTCCCATAGCAACAACTTTTGCTCGACCATGAATTATCGCAACATTATTTGCTTTAAATAAAACTTCAATACCTTGTGTTAAATCATTGACTACGTTCTCTTTAC
>NW_014605816.1:0-399 GCF_000485595.1 Priapulus caudatus | reverse complement strand
CCTAAGTAGTGTGATTTAGAGTGATTCAGCTATTTTTTTACGCAATTCTTCGAAACTCAGTTCGCCAGTATGTTGATATCTCAAATTCCGCTCGCTATCGATAAAAACGGTAAAAGGCAGGCTACCACTTTTATTGCCAAACACGGCGTTATACATGGCGATTTTGGACCCAGCGAGAAAGGAAGGGTAGTTCATGCCGTACTCGTCGGCAAAAGCTTGAATGTTTTCTGCACCGTCCAGTGCCAAACCCAGGATCTGTACCTGATCACCAAATTGTTTTTGTATTTCGATCAGTGCAGGTACTTCACGCCGACAGGGCACGCACCAGGGCGCCCAGAAGTTGACAATTAACACCGGTTGCTGAAAGTCACCGAGTAATTGTTCGCGACCTTCGAGGTT
>NW_014605815.1:0-399 GCF_000485595.1 Priapulus caudatus | reverse complement strand
GCACGCACGCACGCACGCATGCACGCATGCATGCACGCACACGCGCACGCACGCACACACACGCACACGCGCACGCACGTACACGCGCACGCACGCACACACACACACGCACACGCGCGCACGCACACGCATACGTACACGCGCGCACGCACACGCATACGCGCACGCGCGCGCGTGCACGCACGCACGCACATTCCATAACGAACGCACACACAGCCACGACGCTGGGAGCCTGCATGCATGCATGGCGCGACCGATCAATAAGCACAGGCACGAATTTGTCCACTGTTATCTCTGAAACGCGCTCTCTCAATCGCTCTCTCCCTCGCTCGCTCTCTCTCGCTCGCGCTCTCTCTATATATATAGATATACATCTCTCTCTTTCTCTCTCTCTCTCTC
>NW_014605814.1:0-399 GCF_000485595.1 Priapulus caudatus | reverse complement strand
GTGTGTGTGTGTGTGTGTGTGTGTGTGTGTGTGTGTGTGTGTGTGTGTGTGTGTGTGTGTGTGTATTCGTGTGTGTCTGTGGGGGGGGGGTGATAGAGAGAGAATGATAGCGAGAGAACGAATCCCGAACGAAATCTGCTTGTTGGCAGCAGCACCGCTAGCGGCCATGTCGTCACGTAGTGAATAGATGAAAGGATGAAATCTGATAGGAGACAGACGAATAGATGAAAGCTGGAGGGTGACACTGCTATTTGTTAGATGAACACCGGCAAACAGTCTAATGACTGCAGCAACTGAGAAAGCTCGATCGAAACAAAATGGCGTCGTCTGAATTGAAGTGTTATAGAATAAATATTCAATAGTCTTGAAAGTTTTATTAGATATAAGCTATACCTATAT
>NW_014605813.1:0-399 GCF_000485595.1 Priapulus caudatus | reverse complement strand
GTGTGTGTGTGTGTGTGTGTGTGTGTGTGTGTGTGTGTGTGTGTGTGTGTGTGTGTGGATGTGCGTGCACGTGTGTATATGCGTGCGCATGGGCGGCGGTCATGTCCGCACGTACGCACACGCTTATGCTACTGGCCTGGTTCTCACCCGCCTCCCGGAAGGGCCATTTTCACTTTTGCTGGACAGCTGAAGCTGTGGCTGCACAGTAACCGTTATTAACCATTAGATGACGTGAACTGGATATATGTATGTAACATGTAATATGTATGAGGGTTGAAAACCTAGTGAGACACAAGCAAAACAGAGACATATATAGAGAGACCGAGAGAGAGAGAGAGAGAGAGAGAGAGAGAGAGAGAGAGAGAGAGAGAGAGAGAGAGAGAGGAAGAAGAGAGAGAG
>NW_014605812.1:0-399 GCF_000485595.1 Priapulus caudatus | reverse complement strand
TCTCTCTCTCTCTCTGTCTATCGTGTCTCTCTCTCTCTCTTCTCTCTCTCTCTCTCTCTCTCTCTCTCTCTCTCTCTATGTGTGTCTCTCTCTCTCGTGCTCTCGTCTCTCTGGTCACTATGCTTGCAGTCTAGATAGTGACGATACTGAGACCAGCCTCGTGACTTGCAAGCACTTCTGAGCACAGCTGTTGCAACACAGTACGAGTAGCGCACAGTCACGCGCAAACATGTGCGAGTCAGTCAACAATGTGCGAGTCAGTCAGTCGTACGATGACAGCTACACCACAGCCACAGCTCCACACTACACTACACCAGGACAGTCCCGAATCCTTCACACACATCTCTCTCTCTCTCTCGCTCTCTCTCTCTCTCTCTCTCTCTCTCTCTCTCTCTCTCT
>NW_014605811.1:0-399 GCF_000485595.1 Priapulus caudatus | reverse complement strand
CGCTTCCAGATAACCAATTTTGCTACCACAATCGTATCGCCTGCCATCGAAGCTGTAGGCATAGATCTCTTCCTGTTTACGCAACTCTGCGATGGCATCAGTGAGCTGAATTTCGCCACCCGCACCCTTCTGAGTCGTTTTAAGTTTGTCGAAGATTGCGTTCGAAATCGCGCTCACGTCTCGCTTTGGTCGATACACCAAACCAGCCAGCTATCAAGCTACCGATGAATGAAAAAAAAGTGATCTCTTTTGTCTTGGTCTGATTTTCTTCACTCATGCTGTTTACCGATCAATTAAAGAGCGCCAAATATTAGCACTCCCTAATACTTGGTTCAACAGACAAGGTCTTTTAGATACGACGAAAATTCATCGGCAAGTTCTTCATGCCTCAGCGCATAT
>NW_014605810.1:0-399 GCF_000485595.1 Priapulus caudatus | reverse complement strand
GCTGGTTGGTATAACTCTGCCGCGTTCGAAGATTTCGCACACACGCTGAAGGGTTATATGCAAAAAGCATTAATGGTGATGCTTTTTCAAACGAAATGCGTGATAAAGCGATTGAAATAATTAAACAAGACTTAGGCCAGGTAGATCTCGTGGTTTATTCGTTAGCATCACCCGTAAGAAAAATGCCAGACAGTGGTGAGGTTATTCGCTCAGCATTAAAACCAATTGGCGAAACCTATAAAGCGACTGCTGTCGATACAAGTAAAGACATTCTCATTGATGCCGAGATAGAACCCGCAAGCGAAGAAGAAATACAAAACACCATAACAGTGATGGGCGGTGAAGATTGGGAACTATGGATGAGTGCATTAAAAGATGCAGATGTATTAGCTGACGGGG
>NW_014605809.1:0-399 GCF_000485595.1 Priapulus caudatus | reverse complement strand
CCCCTTACCTCCCCCTACCCTTACCGCCTCCCCCCTTCCCTCCCCTACCCCTACCGCCTCCCGCACGCTCGCGGCCACTCGTATGCTCAACGCAAACAAATTCGCAAACAATAGAGATTCGTCATCATCGTCTCCTGTCGCTTTGTCACATTTTCTGGATCGAAGTAAACATTTATAGGGTACACACAGCGAGCACATCCGACACCCCCCCCCCCCTCCTCTGCGCACTCGCTATACACACGGGATGCTACCCGCTCGTCGCTCCCTCGACGTATATTATATTATATACGCACTTCTTCTTATAGATATAACGATATTATATATCTCCTCCACACACACACCCACACACACCCGCACGCACGCACGCATGCACGCACGCATCCGCGCGCACACACGTAC
>NW_014605808.1:0-399 GCF_000485595.1 Priapulus caudatus | reverse complement strand
ATATCAAGCGTTGCAGCACCAGTAACCCCTTTAAGCGAGACGTAATAAACGAAACCACTAGCAACATCAGCCAACTTTTTAATGCGCTCTTCAGTGCTGGTCGGTGCTAATAAAAACACAGGATCCAAACCCTGAGACTTCAATGCAGGCACATACTCACCGGCTTCGACAGGTGGCATATCAACGGTAATGACACCATCGATACCATTTGCCGCCGCTTGCTCTGCAAACGATTGATAGCCCATTACTTCAATTGGATTTAAGTATCCCATCAAAATAATAGGCGTCTTATCATCTTGCTTGCGAAACTCGGCTGCTACTGAAAATACATCATGCAAACTTGTATTATGTTCTAAGGAACGTTCTGCCGCTGCTTGAATCACAGGGCCATCAGCCATA
>NW_014605807.1:0-399 GCF_000485595.1 Priapulus caudatus | reverse complement strand
GGGGCTAGTGGGAACAGCAGTAGTAGTAGGGCTATTAGCTAGTATCAGAAGCAGTATCCGCAGCAGTGGCAGCAGCAACAACAACATCAGTACTAGCAGTAGCAGTAGTAGTAGTTGCAGAATTAGAACTAGTAGTAGTAGAAGCAGTAGTCTAGGCAGCAGCAGCAGCAGCAGCAATAATGGTGGTGGTAGTAGTAGTAGTAGTAGTAGTAGTAGTAGTAGTAGTAGTAGTAGTAGTTGCAGAATTAGAACTAGTAGTCGTAGAAGCAGTAGTATAAGCAGCAGCAGCAGCAGCAATAATGGTGGTGGTGGTAGTAGTAGTAGTAGTAGTAGTAGTAGTAGTAGTAGTAGTAGTAGTAGTAGTAGTAGTAGTAGTAGTAGTAGTAGTAGTAGTAGTAG
>NW_014605805.1:0-399 GCF_000485595.1 Priapulus caudatus | reverse complement strand
CACGCACGCACGCCGCCACGCACGACACGACACACACACACACACACACACACACACACACACACACACACACACACATAATTAATCCTCGGCCCCCCCCCTGCTGCTCTTCCAACAGCACCCGTGCCATCAGCTATTATAGTCACTGTCACCATGTCATCGATGTCAAAGTCATCATCACCGCCAATGTCAGCCAATGTCAACACGGCTTTTGTGTTGCCTCCGAAACGTATAATGAACGAACCGTATTCATGCGGGGTTTTTTCCTCGTCGATCGCGAGAGAGAAAGAAAGAGAGGGGAGAGAAGGAGGAGGGAGGGAGCGAGCGAGAAAGGGAACGAGAGAGAGAGAAAGAGAGAGAGAATGAGAACGAGAATGAGAGAGAGAGAGAGAGAGAGAG
>NW_014605804.1:0-399 GCF_000485595.1 Priapulus caudatus | reverse complement strand
TATACTGCTCAATTAGGCGCTTATTTAAAAAACGAATTAGGTTTAGAAAAAGGTGACCGCGTTGCCGTAATGATGCCTAATTTATTACAAAACCCTATCGCCATTTTCGCCATTCTTCGTGCCGGCTTAGTTGTAGTAAATACCAACCCCCTATACACCACCCGTGAACTTAAACATCAGCTCAACGATTCTGGCGCCAAAGCAATTATCATTGTCGAAAACTTCGCCCACGTTCTACAAGACGTAATTGAAGAAACACCGATTGAGCATGTAATCACAACTAAAATGGGCGACATGCTCTCGCCCGCAAAAGGTTTTTTAATAAACACTGTTGTGAAGTATGTTAAAAAAATGGTTCCTGCTTTTAAACTTAAAAACACAGTTACATTTAAACAAGCA
>NW_014605803.1:0-399 GCF_000485595.1 Priapulus caudatus | reverse complement strand
CGGCTGATGATTGTGGCAGACAGAAATAAAAACTAACACCAGAATGACCGAGTGGTGTTTCGACTTTTATCTGATCGCCGTGGGCTTGAATAATACCCTGGCTGATGGATAATCCTAGGCCTAGGCCGTGATCTTTGGTGGTCATGAATGGTTCGAATAATTGCTCTTGTATAACCTTTTTCAAGCCTCTACCGGTATCACTTACCCTGATTTCTACTTTATCTTTAGGCATTTTGGTGGTTTTTATCAGTAGGTTTCTTTTGGCTTCTGGGACACCTTCCAATGAATCAATGGCATTACGAACGAGGTTTAAAATAACCTGTTCAATTTGAATGTCCTGTGATAATACCCATGTTGCGTTTTTATCTAACTCAAGGTCTAAAATAATCTTTTTAGACT
>NW_014605802.1:0-399 GCF_000485595.1 Priapulus caudatus | reverse complement strand
CCCCTGATAATGGTAGCATAGAACATCCAACCCTACTCCCTGATAATACTAGGATGGAACAAACAACCCTACCCTTGATAATACTAGCATGGAACATTCAACCCTACCCCCTGATAATACTAGCATAGAACAAACAACCCTACCCCCTAATAATACTAGCATAGAACATCCAACCCTACCCCCTGATAATACTAGCATGGAACAAACAACCATATCCCCTGATAATACTAGCATGGAACAACCAACCCTACCCCCTGATAATGCTAGCATGAAACATCCAACCCTACCCCCTGATAATACCAGCATGGAACATCCAACCCTACCCCTGATAATACTAGCATGGAACAACAACCCTACCCCCTGATAATACTAGCATGGAACATCTAACCCTACCCCCTG
>NW_014605801.1:0-399 GCF_000485595.1 Priapulus caudatus | reverse complement strand
CCGCGATAAGAATCTGTGAGTTAGTTATTCCCAGTTTATTGACTAAGACATTTGAGTTCGGGTATGTCTCAGGCGTGACGGCCATAGTAGCCGTGTAGGGAATCCAGTACGGCTTCAACGGTCATATTGCCGGTAGCAAAAGCCCTTACTAGCTCAATTGACTGTTGAGATGGTCTCAGTCCTTCGAGGGTAGCGCTGGCTACCGCCTGGCGAACTTGATCCTCAGTATCTGGAATACCAAGCCGTGTGATTCTAGCAGGTGAATGAGGTTGATTTGCCTTCATGAGACTGATTGTAGCTTGGTCTTATACGGGATGCTAGGAAAATGCTGTAGGGAAAACATCTTCGAGCTTATATTAATAACAGATGTGACAGTCAACCCACCAAAGAACAAAGTAT
>NW_014605800.1:0-399 GCF_000485595.1 Priapulus caudatus | reverse complement strand
AATAAGTACCACTGTTAAACTCTTTCAATATAGTTCGCTGACCGTTCAAAAACGACTTACAAACTGCAGGCGATGCACCAAAAAGATAGGGAACTAACCAACCGTAGCGCAATAAATTTCTAACTAGCCCCATATATTGTTCAGAAATAAAGTTTTGATGATCACCCTTATCGCCCAACAGAACTTGATATTGCTGCCAAAACTTTTCTGAAAACGAATAGTTAAAATGCACGCCAGCAATCACTTGCATTGCTCGCCCATAACGAAGCCCTAAACCACGGCGGTAGGCTGTTTTCATCTGCGCTGCATTGGATGAACCATATTGCGCTAACGGAATACTGGTTTCACCAGCAACCACACAAGGCATACTTGTCGCCCATAAAATTTCATTATCTAAAT
>NW_014605798.1:0-399 GCF_000485595.1 Priapulus caudatus | reverse complement strand
GTAATCTCCCTTTAGACCAAATTGAACGTATTGAAATCGTCCGTGGGCCACGCGCTGCGCTTTATGGCTCAGATGCCATTGGGGGCGTTATCCAAGTGTTTACGCGTAAAAATAACCGCCCTCATGCCTCAGTAAGCTATGGTAAATACGCGAGCAAAAGTGCCAATGCGGGCTTTGCTGTTGGCAGTAAAACACGCTTCAGCCTTAATCTATCCGCAGAAAAGTCGGATGGCTTTTCATCAACATCCAGTGGCTTCAGCTTTGACCCGGATAAAGATGGCTACAGCAAACGCAGCGCAAGTTTAAGTCTTTCACATCAGTTGAGCGATGCCAGCAAAATTGGCCTGAGCGCTTTTCATAGCCAAAATAAATCGGATTTCGATCAAGGCAATAGTGAGG
>NW_014605797.1:0-399 GCF_000485595.1 Priapulus caudatus | reverse complement strand
ACCGCTGATTTATGGTACGAAAACAAGCGCCGGTTAAGCGACAAAATTAAAGAAAAGACATGTTGAGCAACAGAAGCGGTTGCATAGGCTTTAACATTGCAAACACTCACGCCCATACTAGTCGCCATATCAATATCGACATTATTCACACCTGTAGCGGCAACACATATCAACTTCAAATTTTTACAAATGTTAAGTGCTTCGCTATTTATATCTACTTTATTTGTAACAATAACTTCAGTTTGCTCAAGGCTAGAATGAATATCACCGATATTCGCATTATCGAACCATTGCCAACTAGCAACTTGGTTTAATGACGAAAAGTCTAAATCATCCGGGTAGACCGATGCTTTGTCTAAAAAAAGGGCTTTTACTTGATTCATATCATTCGCAACTATT
>NW_014605796.1:0-399 GCF_000485595.1 Priapulus caudatus | reverse complement strand
GCTATACTGACCACACGTAGTAGCTATACTGACCACACGTAGTATATATACTGACCACACGTAATGGTCAGTATAGCTACGTGTGGTCAGTATATATACTACAGGTGGTCAGCCTGTAGTATATATACTGACCACACGTAGTAGCTATACTGACCACACGTAGTATATATACTGACCACACGTAGTAGCTATACTGACCACACGTAGTATATATACTGACCACCTGTAGTATATATAGTGACCACACGACACCTGGCTGCATGTGACTTATTGATTAAATGGCGTTGACATATTTCATCTGGATCATGAAATTATAATAAAATTATGATGTAAGAAGGGAATCCCTAAGTAGATGTATCTCGTTATCTCATCAATTTTTTATTTGAATATTTTTTGTCG
>NW_014605795.1:0-400 GCF_000485595.1 Priapulus caudatus | reverse complement strand
GTACTATATATATATATATATATATATATATAGGGGATCGGGTTATTTATATATATATATATATATATATTATGGTTTTTAAAACCATTTTTCTCGCAAAGGGCTGAAAACCCCTCACAGCATGTTTTTGCATAAAACATAATTCGGCAATTCAGAGCTCTCGCGCACGAATACAATCGATACCGCTGCTGCTGATATAAAGGCATTCTTAGCGCTGCGTTGCTGGAACATCGCCGAGGCTACGGTCACTGTGATACTGGCCAGCGAGCGTGAATCATCCGCTTACCTATACGTTAATAACAGGTAAAACTGCGCACGCTTCCTGCTCTTCTCCGCACCGAATCGTTTATGCCATTGTTATATATATATATATATATATATATATATATATATATATATA
>NW_014605794.1:0-400 GCF_000485595.1 Priapulus caudatus | reverse complement strand
ATGGATTGCTAAGAAAGAACTTTATAATTCGTTTTTCTTTGGCACATTTACACGCAATGCAGGCTCTATATTGCTGGATAGGGATTCAAAGCAAATGAGCTTATTCTTTAAAGACATCAAGACGAATGTTGCACTCGGGTATTCAATTTGTATTTTTCCTGAAGGTACACGTAATAAAGATGACGCGCTACTCTCTGAATTTAAAGAAGGCTCTCAAGTAATAGCAATGAAAAACAGATTAAAGATATTACCCGTGTTTATTAAAACTAATAGCAATGAAGTTTTAATGGAAGCAATCAAAAACAATACCAAGGACCTTAAAGTGATTATAGAAATTGGTGATTCGATTGACTACAAAGACCGCTCTAGAACATTGGAAGAATCTTACAAACTACAATTT
>NW_014605793.1:0-400 GCF_000485595.1 Priapulus caudatus | reverse complement strand
TGAGCGCTAGCTACCTGCGTCATTTCATTATACGCCGTAATGTCTTTTCTCTTCCGCCATCGGCGGAATTGTTTGCCAAGGACAGCCCGCCATCGCCGAGGACACTGCCCTCTCCGATCTCCTTAGTTAATTTCGCTTGTCTTTCGCTGCCTTATTCGCTTCCTCCTTCTCCTCCTTCTCCCCCTCCTCCTGCTCGTCATCCTGCTCATCATCATCATCATCATCATCATCATCATCACCGACATCATCACCGACATCATCATCATCATCATCATCATCATCATCATCATCATCATCTTTCTCCTCCGCCTCGTTCTCAACCAAATACTACTCAGCTAATGCCATGCATCTTCTATTTCTCCTTTTTCCTCCTCCTCCTCCTCCTTCTTCTCCTCCTTCT
>NW_014605792.1:0-400 GCF_000485595.1 Priapulus caudatus | reverse complement strand
CCTTAGTGAATTTTTTATAATATTTTTTTTCAATCTTACTTTTTTTAATGTCTAATTTAAGTACCTTAACATTTAACGTATTTAATTGGTCATTGGTCATCCTAGTTGTGCCGTTCATATATTGATCAAATAGCGAGGTTCTTTCGATTAAAAACAGTTCCTGTATCTTTTAAATATTTTTCAAAGATGGGATCAAATTTTTGCATTTCAATATCGCTTAAATTTAATGTTGTCCATAAACTCGCTCTTTAATATTTAATTTAATGGTAGACAATACATAATCATCATATTCTTGTTGTGTCTGCGAATAGCTAGTAGTACATGCAAATGCGATAATTAGTATTAAAATAATGTTTTTACATAGTGACAGTTTTAAATGATTAATATTTTTTATGAGTAG
>NW_014605791.1:0-400 GCF_000485595.1 Priapulus caudatus | reverse complement strand
TCAATCGCCGTATAAAAACATGAGGGAGTCGTCATGAAAAATACCTTTTTCTTTGTTGCACTGATGAGTGCAAGTACTTTTATTATCAGTGGGTGTTCCACCAATGCAGGCACAGGGGCGGTTATTGGCTCCTTGGTGGGCGCAGGTATCGGAAAATCGACGGCAAATCATACGGATGAACGCGCCGCAGTGGGTGCGATAGTTGGCGGAATAATTGGCGCGGGCATCGGTGGTGAAAAAGATAGAGTGCAAGTTCAGCAAAATACGAGCAGCACGCCAGTACAAGGCAATGCGAGACCAGCAAATAATACCAAGGTGACGCATGTGCATCATCATGCTTCTGGCTCGTCTAAGCATAGTCATGTAGGGGGTGGCACACAGCATTCGCATACGCCTGAGT
>NW_014605790.1:0-400 GCF_000485595.1 Priapulus caudatus | reverse complement strand
ACGCACACGCACACGCACACGCAAACGCAAACGCACACGCACACGCACACGCACACGCACGCACGCGCACGCACGCGCACGTACACGCACACGCTCACGATTTTAATCGGTTACAATGCGCGCATTGGTTAATATTCCCCTGAGTGCATGTTCCCCTAACTGTCTGAATAGCGAGCGCGTGCGATGACTGCCGGTTGAAGCTCCAGCATTGAACTATGCCTACGTCGTGCGGCCCGGAAAGGAGAGAGAGGAGAACAACGTGAAAGGGTTAAACGCGGCGACATTTGCCAAGTCACGTACGATCGATCGTCCTCGTGTCACTCAATGTGAAGCACACAGTGACAGCGCTGCCAACAGCGTTTATTGTCAGCTGTGCGAAGCTGTGTGTGTGTGTGTGTGT
>NW_014605789.1:0-400 GCF_000485595.1 Priapulus caudatus | reverse complement strand
CTGTCTGTCTGTCTGTCTGTCTGTCTGTCTGTCTGCACCGGGCGACAATCGAGGGTGGTAGTTTCGCAGATAAAATGTTGTATACGTCGCATATTCGGCAGCTGCCTCCGAGGGGCGTCCACAAAGAAGAGCGATACCGGCCGCGCGCCGCAGAGGTAAAATAATTAATTGCGCCGCCGCGCTGAAAATCGCAACAATGGGGCGCGCGCACGGTAGCTACCACAGAGAGCACTCTGGGCTACCGTCCTGCCTGCTATCCGCCTCCCAGGGCGAACGCAGTGGCCACAGGAGATAGCGAGCAGTATATATATAGCGAGAGCGTGGGAGAGAGAGAGATGGAGAAAGAGAAAGAGGGAGAGAGAGAGAGTGTGTGTGAGAGAGAGAGAGTGCGGGAGAGAGG
>NW_014605788.1:0-400 GCF_000485595.1 Priapulus caudatus | reverse complement strand
ATATATATATATATATATACATATATATATATATATGTGTATATATAATATATATATATATGTGAGTGTATATATATCTATATGTATATGTATATGTATATATATATATATATGTATATATATATATATAATCGCTATCACGTAACCACCCCTGAACATAAATCAACTGCACACAGAAGCGATTTCAAACAACGAACGATGAGCAAGATGGCCGCCGCGCCCCTTGTGCGAAAAAAAAATCGCGGTTTAGAAATATACGAACGCGCGTGATCATTAAAACGTGATTTACGCTTTCAAAAAAGCCTCCCGCGCGGACGCCGCTGCGAGGCATCACCGTCACGTGACGAATCTTTTAGATTCACATTTAGATGCGCACAAAATTTACGATTTTATTAAACGA
>NW_014605787.1:0-400 GCF_000485595.1 Priapulus caudatus | reverse complement strand
CCACTCACTCACTCACTCGCGCACTAGCCCGCTCCCTCGCTCACTCAACCACCCACCGACTCACTCACTCACTCACCCACCCAACCCACTCACTCACTCACTCACTCACTCACTCGCGCACTAGCCCGCTCCCTCGCTCACTCAACCACCCACCGACTCACTCACTCACTCAAACAACCACCCACACAACCACTCACTCACTCACTCACTCACTCACTCGCGCACTAACCCGCTCACTCACTCACTCACTCACTCACTCACTCACTCGCCCACTCACTCACTCACTCACTCACTCAACCACTCACTCGCCCACTCACTCACTCACTCGCTCATTCACGGTCGGACGCGTTCAAGCGTTCACTCGGGGAGGTACACTGCCCTGGGGCTACTACTGCGACGA
>NW_014605786.1:0-400 GCF_000485595.1 Priapulus caudatus | reverse complement strand
TTACTATACATCTGACGACAGATATAATTATATCAAGAGTTCATAATAGAGAAATCTCTATTATGTACTCTTGATATATATATGTGTGTCGACTATACATGTCAACGAGCAAGACGTGCTATGTAAAAAGCAAACGACTTGTCATGTCTATGTACATGACCCGTATATATGCATGCATGGCTCATGTGCACATGAACCGTACATGCGTGGGGGAGGGACGGTCACTGGGGAGTAAGGATTGCTGGGGAGGGAGGATCGCTGGGGAGGGAGGATCGCTGGGGAGGGAGGATCGCTGGGGAGGGACGATCACTGGGGAGGAGGATCGCTGGGGAGGGACGGTCACTGGGGAGTGAGGATTGCTGGGGAGGGAGGATCGCTGGGGAGGGAGGATCGCTGGGGA
>NW_014605785.1:0-400 GCF_000485595.1 Priapulus caudatus | reverse complement strand
GAGAGAGAGAGAGAGAGAGAGAGAGAGAAGAGAGAGAGATAGAGAGAGAGTGTATGTGTGTGTGTTTCTGTGTCTGTATGCAGTGAGATAGAGTGAGAGCAGGTGTGTTTGCACGCCTGTCCGGCTAGCATGACAGATCTGGACCCGCGTGCGAATCATCAATCACTCAATCAATCAATCAATCAATCACTATCTATCAATCAATCACTATCTATCAATCAATCACTATCTATCATATCCACGGCTGCGTGACTGGATCATGATTCCACATAATATCCAGCAACCCCATCCATCCTTCATCCATGTGTCATCCTACCTGTATCTATACCTGCCATACACCCCCGTCACCTTATTCTGTCTCTGTTTCTGTTTCCATATCTATTTCATCTCGCCTTATTTA
>NW_014605784.1:0-400 GCF_000485595.1 Priapulus caudatus | reverse complement strand
GAGAGGGAGCAAGAGAAGTCTAACCATATATGTAATATATATATATATATATATAAAGAGAATATATATATATAGAAAAAATGACGATTTTCTTTTATAGGAAATTAAATTTAAAGGACCGGAAAAGTAGTTCCCGGCCCGCTGAGGTTGACGTCGGAGTAGTGCGCTTGAATGTTTCAATGAACTACTTTTTTTATACCTGCATATATCTTAAAATTGATGAAGTGTCTGGTGAGTCAGATGAATGTCTATATTTTCACAATAACTAAATGGGTTGGTATTAGATATCGCTCCACATATAGTGGATGTTAGGTTGTAAGACACGCTTTACATCGGTATCATCTGCAATGCCGTGCGTGCTTATCGATGTGTTCCACTCGTATAAAATAAACAGGAAAGC
>NW_014605783.1:0-400 GCF_000485595.1 Priapulus caudatus | reverse complement strand
GTCGCAACCAAATCTACATTTCTAAATAACTGTAAACGAGACAGGAGTAAAGTGTCATGCTCGCTCTTCATTGATACCATTTATGTTTCACACTCTAGTTAAATTACATTTAGCAACATCTTACAGAATCACTCCATGAAGGAATTCCCACACTCATTTCTTCCTTCGTTACCACAACAGTATTTAAACGACAGTATGAAAAGGTATAATCCTTAGATAGTTACGCAATTATAACCATGTTTCTATCATTGGTTCAAAGTATGAAAATAAACACTTCGCTTTTGGAGCGCTAAATATGCAAAAAAATCATGACAACTACAGTATTCACAGCATGGAACTTGGCCCAATGGAAAACTTCGTTTATCTAATCCATGACCATAAAAGCGATACCGCTGCAATC
>NW_014605782.1:0-400 GCF_000485595.1 Priapulus caudatus | reverse complement strand
CCTGCCTCAGCCTACCTCACCCTGCCTCAACCTGTCTCAGCCTATCTCACCCTGCCTCAACCTGTCTCAACCCGCCTCAACTTGCCTCAGCCTGTCTCAGCCTGCCTCAGCCTCACTCAGCCTGCCTCAGCCTGCCTCAGCCTGTGTCACCCTACCTCAGCCTGTCTCACCCTGCCTCAGCCTGTCTCAGCCTGTGTCACCCTGCCTCACCCTGCCTCAGCCTGCCTCAGCCTGCCTCAGCCTGCCTCAGCATACCTCAGCCTGCCTCAGCCTACCTCAGCCTACCTCAGCCTGTCTCAGCCTGCCTCAACCTGTCTCAGCCTGTCTCAACCTGCCTCAGCCTGCCTCAGCCTGCCTCAGCCTACCTCAGCCTGTCTCAGCCTACCTCAGCCTACCTCAG
>NW_014605781.1:0-400 GCF_000485595.1 Priapulus caudatus | reverse complement strand
GCCTTCTCTTCTCTACTCTGTGTCTCTCCTTCTCTCTCCTCTCTCTTTCTCTCTTTCTTTTGTACTACTCTCTCATCTCTCCCTCTTTCTCTCCTACTCCTTCTATATTTGTTCTCTTCTCTCTCGTGCCTTTCTTCCCCTCCTTCTTTCTCTCTCCGCTCCCCCTCTCTCTCTCTCTCTCCTATTTCTCGAGAGAGAGAGAGAGAGCGAGATAAGAGGCACTTAGACACCAATGAAGACATGACGATTTTACTGAGATGAAATGTTTATTGAAGAATGAATTGAAAGGAATTGATATAAAATATTTTACGTTTTAGCCAGACAAGAAGACGTACTGTCTCGAAACTTTACATTTTAAATAAATGACACAATATATCTATATTTCCAGTTAATATATATA
>NW_014605779.1:0-400 GCF_000485595.1 Priapulus caudatus | reverse complement strand
CTCTCTCTCTCTCTCTCTCTCTCTCTCTCTCTCTCTCTCTCTCTCTCTCTCTCTCTCTCTCTCTCTCTCTCTCTCTCTCTCTCTCTCTCTCTCTCTCTCTTTATTCTCTCTATCTCTCTCTCTCTCGTTTCCTCGCTTTCTCTTTCTTTCTCTCCCTCTCGCCCTTTCTTTCTCATTCTCCGTTTCTCTGACTCTCTCTCTCTCTCTCTCTCTCTCTCTCTCTCTCTCCCTATCCCCCCTCTCCCCTTAACGCGCACATTATTACATGACGTCACCATGCTCCTCCCACAGGTCTCCAGCGTCGACAGCCACGCCCCGCAAGAAGAAACCGACGACGACGAAAAAGCACCGCTACTCGGCGTCTCAGCCACAGAACAACAACAACAACAACAACAACAAC
>NW_014605778.1:0-400 GCF_000485595.1 Priapulus caudatus | reverse complement strand
TACTGGCATGAAATTGAAAAAGGTTGTAAATGTAGCAAGCGAAACTCATTTAATTTAATGCATAAGAGAAAAGAGAAAGAGAGCGAATTAGTTCCGCTCTCTTTCATTAGTTATTGACCTAAACCAATTTGGCGATTCCAGTCAGCGTTATCCCAAAATAAATACTCTTCCGCAATGCGACCACTTTCCCAACGCGCGATGGTTGCAATCTTGAGACTAACCGATTTACCAGTGGGCTGAAGTACAGTGCCATCAGGCAAGGTTATTGGTTTGATCCATTTTCCTTCAGAGACGCTAATACCAGCAGTCCATTCGCCAAAACCAAACTGCAAAATGTGCTCAGCCACTTTAAAGTCGAAAGTATCGAATAAAAACTGAAGTTCTTCGACATGCGGTGCCG
>NW_014605777.1:0-400 GCF_000485595.1 Priapulus caudatus | reverse complement strand
GCGGCAGCACTGATAACAATATCATTGCCGTCGGTATGGATGGCAGCGCTTACCAGTTTGACGGCAGTCGCTGGACGCTAATGACGACGCCAACCCTTGAGGATATCGAAGGTATCCAGATGTTGGCTGATGGTACGGCCTATGCTGTCGATGCCAAGGGGAAGGTCTTGTTTTTTGATGGCAGCGCCTGGTCTGTGTCCTATAGTAATCCCGGCAAAGATTTCAAGGATGTCTGGGCCTATGCGACCAATGAGGTCTACGCCGTTGGTGATCGCGCAACTATCATGTTTTATGATGGCATCAGTTGGACCGATCTGCGTTCAGCTTCTGGTGCCAAGAGATCGAATAAATTTGCGGCAGTCTGGGGAGATGACACGAATGTCTACGTTGTCGATAGAAC
>NW_014605776.1:0-400 GCF_000485595.1 Priapulus caudatus | reverse complement strand
CCTGTAGACCGTGATTACGCAATGGCTGAAGATAAGGTGAATTTCATATCACCCTACCAGTTAGAGAAGTTGGTATTTGCATTTGATAAGTCGAA
Source organism: Priapulus caudatus (assembly GCF_000485595.1). Taxonomy (NCBI): domain Eukaryota; kingdom Metazoa; phylum Priapulida; class Priapulimorpha; order Priapulimorphida; family Priapulidae; genus Priapulus; species Priapulus caudatus. Next base: position 305 of record NW_014605776.1, on the reverse strand, counting down.
AATTGGAGATGCCCCAACTATTGCAAATTTCACACATGACAAAATAGGTGTAGAACTTGACACCCTGAGCGATTTTTATTTGTTGCGTGCCGTCAGTGGCAAAGTTGCACCTAAGGTTAATCACTATAAAAACATATCTGATGCAGTGGATGCATTAAAGAAAGGTGAAATTGTTGCTGTTATGGGGCCGAGAGGTGAAGTTGAAGGTGTGTTTAATAAGCAAGTGCCTGAAAATATTATTATTCAGCATCTAATTACTCCTGGTTTATCGAGAAGTAGTTGGGCCATGGGTTTAGCGGTTAAAG
>NW_014605775.1:0-400 GCF_000485595.1 Priapulus caudatus | reverse complement strand
AGAGAGAGAGAGAGATATCTAGAGGTGATAGCTGAATGGCTTTTATAAGGAGTCATTCTCAAAACGGGATACACGATTTTCCACGCGAAATCCGCGCAAAAGGATTTCTATGAATCTCTCCTCAATTCCCTCCTCCCTCCCTCTTCTCCTCCCTCCTCCCCTCCCTCCTCCCCTCCCTTCTCCCCTTCCCTTCTCCCCCCTCCTCCCCTCCCTCCTCCCCTCCCTCCTCACTTATCTCCCCCTCCCTTCTTCCCTCGTTCTTTCCCTCCCTGCTCCCCTTCCTCCTCCCCTAGCTCCTCCATTCTCTCTTCCCCTCTCTCCTCACCTCCCTCCTCCTTCTTCCCTTCCCTGCTCTCCTTCTCCCGCTGGCGTATCCGTCTCGGCCCCTCTCGCCTCCCCT
>NW_014605774.1:0-400 GCF_000485595.1 Priapulus caudatus | reverse complement strand
GTCTTTGATAAAATCTCCCGTGTTAATGCTTATAACGACCACCAACAGCACGACAATAATAATTTCTTTTACTTTTCCCATATTCATAGAACTCTATTTCACCTCCTTTCATAGGACATATGTCCCGTACGCCATATTTTTCAACAAACTACTACTATTACTACTACTAGAAGCTATATAAGTTCATAAAGTCAGGCATTACCCACGAATCCAATCGGATTTTGTATCAGACACATGTCTAAAGCACCGACCACAACGAACACATAACCAATATCATTATTCCATAATCGGATGAATAATGACTTCCACATACAAAAACAAGTTTACCCCCAAACCAAAATTAGAAAGAGAATTTAACCATGAATACAAAATACGTTTACAGCCTTATCTCTTCCAGCCT
>NW_014605773.1:0-400 GCF_000485595.1 Priapulus caudatus | reverse complement strand
TGCTGCTGCTGCTGCTGCTGCTGCTGCTGCTGCTGCTGCTGCTGCCGGTAGTGGTGGTGGTGGTGGTGGTGTTGCGGTTGTTGTTGTTGCTGCTGCGGCTGTTGTTGTTGTTGTTGTTGTTGTTGTTGTTCCCGACACCCTTCCTTCTCACCAACCTTCCTTCCCGACACCTTTCCTTCTCACCAACCTTCCTTCCCGACACTCTTCCTTCCCACCAACCTTCCTTCCCAACACCCTTCCTTCTCATCAACCTTTTTTTCCGACACCCTTCCTTCCCGACACCATTCCTTCTCACCAACCTTTCTTCCCGACACCCTTTCTTCTCACCAACCTTCCTTCCTCACACCTTTCCTTCTCACCAACCTTTCTTCCCGACACCTTTCCTTCTCACCAACCTTCC
>NW_014605772.1:0-400 GCF_000485595.1 Priapulus caudatus | reverse complement strand
GTGTGTGTGTGTGTGTGTGTGTGTGTGTGTGTGCGTGTGCGTGCGTGCGTGTCGTGTGTGTGTGTGTGTGTGTGTGTGTGCGTGCGTGCGCGCGTGTGCGTGCGCGTGTGTATATTTGTGTGTAAGTGTGCGCGCGTGCGTGCGTGTGCGTGCATGCGCGCGCTTGTGTATGCGTGCGTGCGTGTGTGCGTGCATGTGTGAGTGGGTGAGTGCGAGTGTTTGTGTGTGCGCACAGGGTGGGGTCCGATATAAATTAACGGCAATAGGATCACTCTCGCTGCATTCAACCGGGTTAACGGCTCGTTTTTAAAATAATAAAATTCGCATGCGCGCGTATGTATTTAATTTTTCTGACATTGTGCCGGATGCGCACGACGCTCACAACGCGCCGGATATATGA
>NW_014605771.1:0-400 GCF_000485595.1 Priapulus caudatus | reverse complement strand
CACATCACACCACGTTGCACTCATACCAGGTCACGTCACATCACACCACGTTGCACTCATACCAGGTCACGTCACATCACGTTGCACTCACACCAGGTCACGTCACATCACACCACGTTGCACTCATACCAGGTCACGTCACATCACACCACGTTGCACTCATACCAGGTCACGTCACATCACGTTGCACTCACGCCTGGTCACATCACACCACGTTGCACTCATACCAGGTCACGTTACATCACACCACGTTGCACTCACACCAGGTCACGTCACGTCACATCACGTTGCACTCACGCCTGGTCACGTCACGTCATATCACGTTGCACTCACGCCTGGTCACATCACACCACGTTGCACTCACACCTGGTCACGTCATATCACGTTGCACTCACGCAGA
>NW_014605770.1:0-400 GCF_000485595.1 Priapulus caudatus | reverse complement strand
TATATATATATATATATATATATATATGAGTCGATTTTAAAGTCTCTACCCTCACATTTTGCGAAAATGAGGGCTGGGGCCCCAAACTAGGGTTGAGCCTCTATTAAAGGAAAAATTTAATATACAACTACAGATATATTTGCTTCATTAGTTTTATATTAATCTACTTTTAAATCATAATATAACTGTTGGTCGTAGCAACACACCTTTGCTTATTTATATAATAAAATCCGGTGTAAATTAGAATCTTAAGCCCGGCGCACACGTGAGTAATTTTACTCAAGGAATAAGTGGTAATGCAGATCACGTGACTGTGCGCAGCGAATACTGGGCGGACAATGATTTAAACGCATGCACTGTGAGTACCAGCGTTGAGTAAATTTACTCAGCGCGCGCGCAC
>NW_014605769.1:0-400 GCF_000485595.1 Priapulus caudatus | reverse complement strand
GTAACAGCATGTCCACAACAGCAGTGCCGATAGCTATGTAGCTAGCTAGCTAGATAGATACATACATACATCTACCCCTTCCTCGCTGACTTCTACATGCTTACTTCCAGATTAGTCAATCTTGCTCACACACTCGACGCTCGCTACATCGCGGGGGGTGTTATCCTAGAGCTAATAGGAGCATTACCGGTACCGTGGCGAGCACATCGTTGAGAACCACCCCAGTAAATAGGTGTGTGAGGAAGGGAGGATGATGATGATGGTCCATTAGCAGACGACGGTCCGTCGTTCATTAGTGACTCGATGGGAAAACACGGCGGCCGGACGCGTCCCACTTTATACGTAGCGTCGCCGCGAGGGCGTTTCTTGCCACGTCGGCGCCGGCATTTGCTGTTGTTGC
>NW_014605768.1:0-400 GCF_000485595.1 Priapulus caudatus | reverse complement strand
CCATTCGACTTCATTGGCCGCGATAAGCGGTGTGCCGCCGCTGCCGCTAAATCCGATTAAGACCCCCGCAGAAGCTAACATGCGCACGGCGGCTTGAGTGATGGATGTGCCCGTTCCTAGCAGAATGCAGGTGGTATTGGCGATGGGAATGTTCCAGTATTGCTTTTCGACTTTTTCTTCGGTGAGATAGAGTACACGTCCGCCTTTTTGCATCACCCGGCATTTTTCGACGTAGTAAATATTAGCTCTCTTTGAATGCAGGATAGCTTTTAAGTCTGTCAACGCTTCCATCAAATCATCCTTTTAGGTGGTTTTATGCGAATATATCCTTATTACTTTTAGTACTTCGCGCTCATTATTCATCATAATGAGTTAATTTTCACCTAAACAAATGTTTTTA
>NW_014605767.1:0-400 GCF_000485595.1 Priapulus caudatus | reverse complement strand
AGTATTCTATCAGCTTATCACCTGCAAGTTCCAAATCTGTACTAAAATACAAAATATGTTTTCTACTGTTACTCACCAAATCTTCTTCGATAAAAACTGCAAGATTTATCGGAACTGAGAATTTGTGATGCAAGGCTTTAAGTTGATAAATGGAGGTTTTTATGCTGCCTTCAATATTCGTAAAGAGAAGATGTTCTGTGGGAATATTATTGTAATCTAACTTCTTTCCATAAAGTTTTGGGCGGCCTTTACCGCTGTATTTTTCAGTATTCGGATAAAACAAAGCTGAGTCATATCGTAATTTAGAAATAAGATGTAAGCCTGCTTGGAGGCTCATTTGAGCGGCTGCGTTATTTCCAAAAGCCCCATCATAAACAAATAAGCAGGCTTAATTGTTTTT
>NW_014605766.1:0-400 GCF_000485595.1 Priapulus caudatus | reverse complement strand
CATAGTGAGGGTATGTTAGAATCCTCGCGTATTTGGCTTTGGATAATGCAAACGTAAAAAATGTGCTGTAAAGTCTTGTTTTTTTGCTGTTTCCCCTTCCCATATTTTTTTGATTCATCAGCCAGCTTCTATTTAATATACTTAATTATCAGGAATAACGAGATAAATGGTGCGATATATATTTGTTACAGGCGGCGTGGTTTCGTCTTTGGGAAAAGGTATAGCGGCAGCCTCTCTAGGCGCGATCCTTGAAGAACGAGGGGTGAGTGTCACGATGATGAAACTTGATCCTTATATTAACGTAGACCCGGGTACGATGAGTCCTTTTCAACATGGGGAGGTCTTTGTTACGGAAGACGGCGCCGAGACTGATTTGGATTTAGGGCATTATGAGCGTTTT
>NW_014605765.1:0-400 GCF_000485595.1 Priapulus caudatus | reverse complement strand
TATTTCGCGCCCCGCCCAGCCCGCCGTGATGCGTTCCAGAAAGAACGTTCGCAACGCGAAATTCCGTAACGCGAATCCTGCAGGAATTGGAGGTATTGGAAGGATGATAAAAAGCCTCCATTTACGTTCTTTTTTAAAAGAGTTAAAGGTAAAGGTAAAGGTAAAGAGTAAGAGGGAATTTTCGTCGCCTATATCGCATTCATAAAATGGGCATGACGTTTGAATTACGTGTGGGCGAGCTTACGTAACTCGAGTTTACGCAACGCGAGGTGTATTACGGCACCGGCCTGTGTGATTTCGGCTGTGTATCCCCCCCCCCCTAGGCGGTAGTCATTGAAGGTTTTTAGGTTCGCAAATATTCTATTTACGGATGTTTGATATGCCGCCGCCGCGGCAGCAG
>NW_014605764.1:0-400 GCF_000485595.1 Priapulus caudatus | reverse complement strand
GAAATAACCCTGTATTAACGTTTTTATTGTCGTTTATTATATATTATTATAGTACCTATTAAGAGTAGGTTTATTGATTAGTCATGCGATGATATTTAGTCTATTCAAATAACAGTAGCACTGTCCAGGCTTGCGAGTTGCTAACACTTCCACTGAAACTTGAACTTATCTTGAACTTATCTTGATAAGTTATTTATTATCTGAACAGATTATTTGTGAGCGAGTAGGTGTTATTGTAGAAACTGATGTATATCTGCATGTGCATATCTCCAAAATATGTTCATGATGTCTGTCATAACAATGCACACATACACGCATATGCATGCACGCAGGCATGCACACGCGCGCAAGCACGCACACATACACACACACCCACACCGTGTAATAGTATAGCAATAAT
>NW_014605763.1:0-400 GCF_000485595.1 Priapulus caudatus | reverse complement strand
CCATCACATATTCTTCACCATCAAAAGTGCGAGCTTCTTTGCCTATAGCTAAAGGCGTGCCTACAGAGGTTGGGGTGAAAAATGCAGCAACACCCGCGCCACCTGCGCGAATACGCTCAGCTAAAGTACCTTGTGGCACTAATTCAAGCTCAATTTTTCCGCTGCGATAAAGTTCAGGAAATACCAATGAGTTGGCAGTACGAGGATAAGAGCAGATCATTTTAGCGCTGTGGCTTGCTAACTTCAATAAGTCGATTTACAAAAATGCCGGGTGTTATTACGTTTTCAGGATCAATATCGCCTAGCTCAACCATTTTATTAGTTTGTACTATGGTCTTAGTCGCAGCCATTGCCATAATAGGTGCAAAGTTACGGGCGGTTTTATTAAAGGTCAGGTTGC
>NW_014605762.1:0-400 GCF_000485595.1 Priapulus caudatus | reverse complement strand
GTGTGTGTGTGTGTGTGTGTGTGTGTGTGTGTGTGCGTGCGTACATGCGTGCGTGACACAAGGACGAAAGACATCGTAGGGTGATGTGTGTGTGACTCAAACAAACGAAAGACATCGTAGGGTGATGTGTGTGTGACACAAAGAACGAAAGACATCGTAGGGTGATGTGTGTGTGACACAAAGAACGAAAGACATCGTAGGGTGATGTGTGTGTGACACAAAGAACGAAAGACATCGTAGGGTGATGTGTGTGTGTGACACAAAGAACGAAAGACATCGTAGGGTCATGTATGTGTGACACAAAGAACGAAAGACATCGTAGGGTGATGTGTGTGTGTGTGTGTGTGTGTGTGTGTGTGTGTGTGTGTGTGTGTGTGTGTGTGTGTGTGTGTGTGTGTGT
>NW_014605761.1:0-400 GCF_000485595.1 Priapulus caudatus | reverse complement strand
GAGCAGAGAGGAGAGAGACGGGAGAGAAGAGAGAGGAGAGAAGATGAGGGATAAAGAGAACGAGAGAGATGAGAGCGAGGAGAGCGAGTTAGGAGAGAGAGAGAGAGAGAGAGAGAGAGAGCGCGCGCGAGGACACGGCTAGATCTAGTTACGACAGCTTTAAACAGCTTGACAGTTCTAACTAACATGAGTCATGATCGACCGTACATGATATACGGTTAGCCAGCCGACACCCACTCTATCGTCGCAGCCAGCAATAAAACGACGAGAAACAAGGCAAATAATCACAAACTGGCGCACGCAGGCTCTCGCGTGCTCGCGTGTGTTTGCTCGTAAATGTGTGTGTGTGTGTGTGTGTGTGTGTGTGTGTGTGTGTGTGTGTGTGTGTGTGTGTGTGTGT
>NW_014605760.1:0-400 GCF_000485595.1 Priapulus caudatus | reverse complement strand
AGAGAGAGAGAGAGAGAGAGAGAGAAAGAGAGAGAGAGAGACAGACACCCCTCGCTGCGTGCACGCGTGCGGGGGAGAGGGGGGTGAAGTCGCGGCGGACAAGGACGCGACAAACATTATTCCTCTTTACGACGAAAGCAAAATTGCACTTCCGCGAAAATCTCGTTACCGCGTGATTGCGTTCGCACTGCTATTTGCAGCAGCCGCCGCCGTCGCCGACGCGGCAATGAGTGTGGAGTTACGCTCAGAAGAAGTGTGCACAGACCCCCCCAGCTCCCCTCATACCCCCCTCCGTACCCCCCCCCCCGCGCGCTAGCTCCCCTACTCACCTCTGCCTCCTGTTAGATTAACTGTCTTCCCTTCCCTCCCTCTCTCATCCTTCCCCTCCTCCTCATCATAC
>NW_014605759.1:0-400 GCF_000485595.1 Priapulus caudatus | reverse complement strand
CACACACACACACACACACACACACACACACACACACACACATCCGTGTTGGCATTCTTCGCGCTGTTTTCATGTTTCGCACACGTCGGCGCGACTCTCGCATCGTCGGCTAGCGAGACGCACAGCTGTCGCCGACGTAACAGCCGGCGGTGATCGCTGATTGTAGGGCAACTGTAGGCGGACGACTGTGTATACGCCGTGACGTACGGCGGCTGTGTGGGAGGTGTGTGTGTGCGGGAGGGGGGGGGTAACTGTAGGCGGACGACTGTGTATACGCACGCCGTGACCGACGGCGGCTGTGCGGACAGTATCTCTCTCTCTCTCTCTCTCTCTCTCTCTCTCTCGCTCTCTCTCTCTCTCTATATATATATCAAGAGCGGATAATACATATTACCGGTAT
>NW_014605758.1:0-400 GCF_000485595.1 Priapulus caudatus | reverse complement strand
GTGTGTGTGTGTGTACGTGTGTGTGTACGTGTGTGTGTGTGTGTGTGTGTGTGTGTGTCTGCGTGTGTGCGTGCGTGCGTGCATATGCTTGCGTGAGTATGTGCGTCTGTGCGTGCGTGCGCGCGCGCGTGTGTGTGTGTGAGAGAGAGAGATAGAGGGAATAAAAACGAGCGAAAATAGAGCATAACAACTTTAGGCATCTTTCTTAGCACACAGCCTTTGTGCACACATTAATCATGCTTATCATCGGATGATCGGTGGGTGAGACATGGGTGCCAGGCCAAAGCTGCTCCCTTCCCGTTTCCCGATATTTTTCATTGAAAAATGTACAATATCCTCAGACTATTTCGATTTCCATGGATTTCTATTTGATCGATCCAAGAGTACGTATTACTAGTAC
>NW_014605757.1:0-400 GCF_000485595.1 Priapulus caudatus | reverse complement strand
GCTACTGGTCCTGCTGTTCTTCCTGCTGCTGCTTTTGCTGCTGCTTCTGCTGTTCTTCCTGCTGCTGCTTTTGCTGCGCCTTCTCGGCCGCCTGTTTCTGACGCTCCTCGACATCGGCCTTGTGCTTCGCCGCGTCTTCCTGCTTCTGCTGGTAGCGCTCGGCCTTCCCGGCGCGTTCCTGAGCCTTCTGTTCGCCCTGGCGGCGCGCTTCGTCAAGCTGGTTCTGGTAGTTCGCCTGCTTCTGGTCGTACGCCGCCTGGTTCGCGTTACGCTGCGATTGCTCGCCCTGGCGCTGTGCCTGTGCCAACGCGTGCTGCCGCTGCTTTTCCTGATACGCCTGCTCGTTCGCCGCACGCTGCGGCGCCTCAGCCTGACGCTGCGCCTGATCGAGCGCGTGTTG
>NW_014605756.1:0-400 GCF_000485595.1 Priapulus caudatus | reverse complement strand
CCCAAGCCTGCGAGAATAATCAATCGCCTATTCTTGAGGTGATTCAGCAGCCATTTCAGCGTGTGCATCAAGTACTCGAAATTGGCAGCGGAACAGGTCAACACGCCGTATATTTTGGCGCAGCCTTAACGCATCTTGTCTGGCAGTGTAGCGATAGAATTGAAAATCATGTGGGTATCAAACAGTGGCTCAATGAAGCCGGGCTTGTCAACATCAAGCAACCACTTGCGTTGGATGTCACCATGACGGACTGGCCCGCTGTCGAATTTGATGCGGTCTTTTAGTGCTAACACTGCACACATCATGTCCTGGCCTATCGTATGGCCCTTTTAACTACGGAGGGCAATATACCAGCGACAGCAATGCTCAATTTGACCAGAGGTTAAAACAACAAGATAAA
>NW_014605755.1:0-400 GCF_000485595.1 Priapulus caudatus | reverse complement strand
CCTCTCCTCTCCTCTCTTCTTCTCTCTCGTTCTCTTCTCTCCTTTCCCCTCTTTCTCTCTCTCTCCCCTTTACCCGCTCTCTCTCTCTCTCTCTCTCGTTCTCTCGCTCTGTATTTCTCTCCTCCCCTCCCTCCCCCCTCTGTCTCTCGTTCTCTTCCTCTCCCTTCTCCGTGTCTCCGTGTGCCGTCACGCTTTTTTGGGGGTAAAACAACCTTCTAGAGAGAGAAACGTTGGGCGGTAGTCCTCAAAGCTAAATACACATGTTTCCATGCAGACTCACACAGCCACCCACCCGCTCACACGTATATACACTAGTTCCCACACACATCTACACACACACATGCACACGCACACGCACACACACACGCACACACACACACACACACACACACACACACAC
>NW_014605754.1:0-400 GCF_000485595.1 Priapulus caudatus | reverse complement strand
CTCTCTCTCTCTCTGCAAACCATGCATAAAGTCTCGTTAACAATACAGGTAACATCTCATATTCCAGATAAGGTCTCTCTCTCTGCAAACCATTCACAGATGTCTCGTTAACAATACAGGTAACATCTCATATTCCAGATAAGGTCTCTCTCTCTGCGAACCATTCACAGATGTCTCGTTAAAAAGACAACTAAGATATCATATTCCAGATAAGACATCGATCTCTCTCTCTCTCTGCAAACTGACAATGTAATATTTCTTAACATGGTATATATACAAACTATAAATATAATACAATAATATTTACCAGTAAGTAAAATCACTTGCAAACACGAATAAAACATGTCTTTAACCAGAAACCCAATATAGACAAACCTTTCATTTGAAGCATTTAATTCTA
>NW_014605753.1:0-400 GCF_000485595.1 Priapulus caudatus | reverse complement strand
GTACTAAAAGATATTAGCGTTCAGATGAGTATAATTATGTTTGATTGTGTTTCTATATAATATGGCGATGTCACGTGAATGCGGACGAAATGTAGTTAGATGCAGAGCCGGGTCGATACCTTTACGAGTGCGTTTCCCCTTATATATGTACTTCGTTCCCTCTCCATTTCACTTCATATAGCTCCCCTTCGTTCTGTACCGTCTCCTCCCCTCCTGCCTCACCCCCGCCACTTTCCCGTCTCCCTCTCCTCGATCAATATGAACTATTTATGTTCCCTCATAATATGGTTTTACTATTTAACGTTCATATGTTGAAACGCTACTTCTAGAGCTTCAGGGAGTCCAGTATATAAAATCCCGAGGTGCACTCTCAACGTAGGATAGTTATTTCGAATGAGCT
>NW_014605752.1:0-400 GCF_000485595.1 Priapulus caudatus | reverse complement strand
CGCACGTACGCACGCACGCACCCACGCACGCACACACACACACACCACACAGAAAGAAAGAGACACACACACACGCACGCACGCACGCACGCGCGCGCGCAGTTTTCTTACGCCCCGTTAACCTTCCCCGGACTCGAACATCATTCGAACTCGTGGGAAGTTGTCTGAACATAAGTTGTACACGATCGTGAACTCTAGTTTAGCAGAGAATCTACCGTGTGTCACAGCCATGGAATGCGCACCCCGACGGACGGACGGACGGACGGGATGTTAACGATAACTTGACCACTTGTCTGCGCGGTGCACCGTATCTTAAGCGTGCGGTCTTCTGAAGGCGGGGGCGGCGGGAGGCATTGTGCGTGCGCTGCCGTGCGAGCGGGGTTTAAGATGCTTCGAGAGG
>NW_014605750.1:0-400 GCF_000485595.1 Priapulus caudatus | reverse complement strand
ATCGCGACACGACAGCCTGCCCTGCAATGTACTGGCTACAAAATGGTTGCAACTTCCTGCTCGTAAAAACAGCAGATAATGGCAATGGTCAGTGCAAATACCGTACCCAATTTTTCTATTCCGTAAAAGAACAATACGGTACAGGCATTGTAGAATACGATGACTTAGGTGCTTGTATTTTGGGCTTATTACGCTTACAAGCCGACCATGAAATAAGCAAAGCAAACGAAAATACACACTCAAAAATTTAGCATTAAAGCGCTTGGGTATCAGGAGTTTTCGTTACTCCTAAGATCAAAGTGTTCTGAAAACATTAACTTAGGAGGTCTATAAACATGACTGTTAAAAATGCTTTTTACGCCCAATCAGGCGGCGTCACAGCCGTTATCAATTCATCGGC
>NW_014605749.1:0-400 GCF_000485595.1 Priapulus caudatus | reverse complement strand
GTGTGTGTGTGTGTGTGTGTGTGTGTGTGTGTGTGCGTGAGGGGGGGGGTGATTTGTAAGCGTCATTTGGGATGTGGGGGCTGTGGTTGCACGCAGGCACGCACGCTCGCTCACTCGCATACAACTACCAAACACCACTAACGTACACACATCTGACACACACAGCTACTAAATACAGGTCAGGCAGTATGTCGTGTGTGTGGTGGAGGGGGTACCCACGCCCGGAGTAACCTGACCCCCCCCTCCCCCACCCCCACATGTCCGGTACATGGTCGTACAGTCACGGTCACCATATGTCTGTGCCGCTGCTGCTGCTGCTGCTGCTGCTGCTGCTGCTGTCCTAGAATGCTGTGTCCAGATATATGTCCAGATAATAGGACAATGTTGCTATCTGTCTGTT
>NW_014605748.1:0-400 GCF_000485595.1 Priapulus caudatus | reverse complement strand
GTGCGCGTGTGCATGGCGTGTGGTCACGATGATAGCGTGAGTGCGCGTGTGCATGGCGTGTGGTCACGATGAGAGCGTGAGTGCGCGTGTGAATGACGTGTGGTCACGATGAGAGCGTGAGTGCGCGTGTGAATGGCGTGTCGTCACGATGAGAGCGTGAGTGCGCGCGTGCATGGCGTGTGGTCACGAAGAGAGCGTGAATGCGCATGTTGATGGCGTGTGGTCACGATGAGAGCGTGAGTGCGCGTGTGCATGGCGTGTGGTCACGAAGAGAGCGTGAGTGCGCGTGTGCATGGCGTGTCGTCACGAAGAGAGCGTGAGTGCGCGTGTGCATGGCGTGTGGTCACGATGAGAGCGTGAGTGCGCGCGTTAATGGCGTGTCGTCACGATGAGAGCGTGA
>NW_014605747.1:0-400 GCF_000485595.1 Priapulus caudatus | reverse complement strand
TTAAACCTGTGACGGGAATGTTAACTATCAATGGTTCTTCTAAAGACAGATGCAGATTAAACCTGTGACGGGAATGTTAACTATCAATGATTCTTCTAAAGACAGATGCAGATTAAACCTGTGACGGGAATGTTAACTATCAATGATTCTTCTAAAGACAGACGCAGATTAAACCTGTGACGGGAATGTTAACTATCAATGATTCTTCTAAAGACAGATGCAGATTAAACCTGTGGAACGGGAATGTTAACTATCAATGGTTCTTCTAAAGACAGATGCAGATTAAACCTGTGACGGGAATGTTAACTATCAATGATTCTTCTAAAGACAGATGCAGATTAAACCTGTGACGGGAATGTTAACTATCAATGATTCTTCTAAAGACAGACGCAGATTAAAC
>NW_014605746.1:0-400 GCF_000485595.1 Priapulus caudatus | reverse complement strand
GCACCTACTTATAATATTGCATGTAGGACACGTTACCCCAGCAAGCACCTACTTATAATACTGCATGTAGGACACGGTCCCCAAGCAAGCACCTACTTATAATACTGCATGTAGGACACGCCCCCCCAAGCAAGCACCTACTTGTAATACTGCATGTAGGACACGTTCCCCATTCCCCAACCCACCCAGCAAGCACCTACTTATAATATTCCATGTACGTCTGTGCTCCGTTGCGCGACTCGAACGTGCTGCGGGGCGACTGTGAAAAGTCTAGCTCGTCTACTCTGTACGTCTTCTTGTTGTATGTGGTGAGGACGACACAGCCCACCAGCAGCTGAATCGCCTTGTCCTGGTAGCTGCCGCCGTGTCTGATACCCAGGTCCTGCCTGCACGACAACAA
>NW_014605745.1:0-400 GCF_000485595.1 Priapulus caudatus | reverse complement strand
ATACATATAAATTGCCATTATATAAATTAGACAAGTGAACAAGTCAAGGTTTGTTTATAACACGTGTTGTCGTAAGAGCTATCTACGCTTAATATTATTTTAATAATTTATACATAAGGTGAAGCATGCCACCTAATAGAACCACGTTTATAGAACTGTCAACCATCCATAACAGCGCTTTGAACATCAAGTATCAAGTACGTCAACACATAAGTCGTTTTCCTCGAGTGACTATCAAATTGCATGTTTCATCGTATGTAAAAATACGCAGTGAGATAGTTCTTCCGGGATTTTGATTTTCAAATTCATCATTCTTGCAATGCATGCAGGTAACGGTGTGTGCTACACACACACACACACACACACACACACACACACACACACACATACACATACACAC
>NW_014605744.1:0-400 GCF_000485595.1 Priapulus caudatus | reverse complement strand
ACAGACAGGATCCGATATAGATACAGACAAGATCCGATATAGATACAGATAGGATCCGATATAGATACAGACGGGATCCGATATAGATACAGACGGGATCCGATATAGATACAGATAGGATCCGATATAGATACAGACAGGATCCGATATAGATACAGACGGGATCCGATATAGATACAGACGGGATCCGATATAGATACAGACGGGATCCGATATAGATCCAGACGGGATATCCGATATAGATACCGAGAGGATATCTGATATAGGCCTAGATACAGACGCATCATTAGCTGCTCGCTCACAAGCGGCAGGCGATGCCGCAGGCGGGGGTGGGGCGGCGCCGTGAATGGAGGTCTGTGGGGGAAGGCGGGCGACGCCGCGGTAGGAGGTGATGGTGGGT
>NW_014605743.1:0-400 GCF_000485595.1 Priapulus caudatus | reverse complement strand
CCTGCCTGCCTGCCTGCCTGCATTCATGCCTGCATGCCTGCCTGCCTGCCTCCCTGCCTGCCTGCCTGCATGCCTGCCTGCATGCCTGGCCCCCTGACTGCTTGCTTGCCTGCCTGCTTGCCTGCCTGCCTCCCTGCCGGTCTCCCTAGCTGTGTGTTTGCATGCCTACCTGCTTGCCTGCCTGCCTGCAGATTTACCTGCTTGCCTGGCCCCCTGCTTGCCTACCTCCCTGCCTGTCTGTATCCATGCCGGCCTGCCTGCTTGCCTACTTGCCTACTTGCCTACTTGCCTACTTACCTGCCTGATTGCCTGCCTGCCTACCTCCCTGCCTGTCTGTATCCATGCCTGCCTGATTGTCTGCTTGCCTGCCTCCCTACCTACCTGTCTGTATGCACGGTTG
>NW_014605742.1:0-400 GCF_000485595.1 Priapulus caudatus | reverse complement strand
GTGTGTGTGTGTGTGTGTGTGTGTGTGTGTGTGTGTTTGTGTGTGTGTGTGTGTGTGCGTATGCGTGTGCGTGTGCGTGTGCGCGTGCGCGTGCGTGTGTGTGCGTGTGCGGAGTCTCATAGGGTTGTCCGTGGATTTTAATTGTAGCTGTTATCTATAAGTTCGCATTATGTGTGTGTGTATGCGCGCGCGCGCGTGTGCTGATGCGTGCACACATGCATGCGCGCACGTGTGTTTGCGTGTGCGTGTGGAATCCATTTGCGCGCGCATTTACAGCAGGTATGACGGTGCCTCCCACCGACCAACACGGTATATCGATCACGTTATCCTCTTACAGGTGCGTGTTACTTATTTGCGGGCACGTAGTCTGTATATTCCGCTCACTTTCTCTCTCTCTCTC
>NW_014605741.1:0-400 GCF_000485595.1 Priapulus caudatus | reverse complement strand
AGAGAGAGAGAGAAGAAAAAGAGAGAGAGAGAGATGAGAGAGAGTAAGAGAGTAAAAGAGAGCGTAGGAGTTAATACAGCCGCCGCCATGCAGGTTGCAGTTGTCTATCTGTCGTCTTACGAATAGGCGCCGCGAATCCGTCGACACGTTGTATGTGTGTGTGTGTGTCACACGTTGCCTGCATGCTTTACTGTGTCCGTGTGCGTTTCTCTTTCTCCCCCCCCCCCCCGCGGAGAGCGAACGAGGAAGCGAGTGATGTCGGTGGAGGGAGAAGGGGCACGGGGTGGCGACCGTCGCATGCGCAGCGTGTGCGTGTGCGTGTGCGTGCGTGCGTGCGTGTGCGTGTGTGTGTGGGTTTGTGTGTGAGTGTGTGTGTGTGTGTGTGTGTATGTGTGTGTGT
>NW_014605740.1:0-400 GCF_000485595.1 Priapulus caudatus | reverse complement strand
ATGATCAGATCTGAAGTCCTTTTGTCGCCGGAATGGACACGACTGGCTGTCGATTTATTTGAACCATCGGAAACTGCATTGTTTAACTGCCTAAGACGCGCCTACCCAGACTGTGATGACGTCGAAGTCTATTGGTCTTGCTTCTTTATCTGCGGAATCACCACACTGTCTTTTGCCGAAACCGGTCGAATTGATTCTCTGTCAAACGGGCTGTGCAACTCCTCAGACCTTGTAAAAAATGTGCATTACATGATTCCATTTCTATCGGCAGGCGTCGACGCACCAGCACTATGATTGACGTGCTAGAATTTGGCGTAATGGGAACAAACACGAATAAATATGGGCACTTGTCTCAAAACGAGTCACTGAGAAATATAACCAAACTGTCGGGCGTATCGCC
>NW_014605739.1:0-400 GCF_000485595.1 Priapulus caudatus | reverse complement strand
AAAAACGCATGCTGCACTCAATAGAAAAAGCGACACGCCAAAAAATCACCATGATGGAACTTCCATCAACAGAAATTATTAATGACAAGCGTATTGATAAGTTTAAGCAGCGTATTACCGATGCGCTTTCTGGTGAAAAAAATGCTCTATTTGCTCAAATGATAGAACAATATCAACAAGAGCATAATGTACCAGCAGAAGAAATTGCTGCGGCACTAGCGCAATTGTTGCAAGGTGACTCTGAGTTCTTGTTAAGCAATAAACCACAGCGTAAATCGAAGACGGATTGGGATAGCAGTGATGATAGACCTCGTCGCGAACGCTCTTCTCGCCGAGACAGTGGTAGGGATGGCGGTAGAGAGCGTGGACGCGATAGAGATAAAAGTCGAGGTAGTGATCG
>NW_014605738.1:0-400 GCF_000485595.1 Priapulus caudatus | reverse complement strand
GGTATTTAATACCCATGGTTAATCTCTTATCAAGATCATCATTACCGTTGTTATCAAAATTGTCATCAAGCTTGCTTAGGGTTGCCGTTACGTTGAAATCCAACTGGTTTGAAAGCTCATAAACAAACGCTGAACTAAGGATGTTAGACGTTGTGCTTTCTGAACCATCAGACTTGCTGTAATTTAACAACCACTTGTTTTCCCAATCGACAGTGTCGCTGATTTCATGCGTTAACGACATGTTATTATTGACGATATAACTATTGTTATTGTCGTCTAATGTGGTAGTAAAGATTGCTTCATCTGAGAATTGAGTTTGATTGCTCAACGGAACATGATATTCAGCACCAACTTCAACTGCAGGCTTTCCTGAATCACCATTGTAGTCACTCAATACTGC
>NW_014605737.1:0-400 GCF_000485595.1 Priapulus caudatus | reverse complement strand
CTCTCTCTCTCTCTCTCTCTCTCTCTCTCTCTCTCTCTCTCTCTCTCTCTCTCTCTCTCTCTCTCTCTCTCTAACGCACGCGCTCTTTCTCTCTGTCTCTCACGGTTGCTCGCGCGGGCGGTTTCCTTCTCGCTCGTGCGCGCGTAATCTATTTGTATGTAATGGCAGTTCGTGTTCGCGCCGCGCCTGCACTGCTAACAACTATTACTGAATACGGAGCCGTACACACGCAGGGAGAGTAGCTCCGGGCCACTGCTCTCTCCTCCGCTCCGCTCGATGAAATACGAGATACCACGCTATAGGTGAGCGAACGAGATGGAGAGTGAGCGAGTGAGTGAGCGAGTGTGTATGTGTGTGTGTGTGTGTGTGTGTGTGTGTGTGTGTGTGTGTGTGTGTGTGT
>NW_014605736.1:0-400 GCF_000485595.1 Priapulus caudatus | reverse complement strand
CATCTGTCTGTAATAAAGATATAAAAGCGGTGGCTACAAGTAGCCTAACGTCACCACAAGATGATGCCTTCAATATAGATTTTGTAGCACACGAAATGGGACATCAGTTTGGCGCACAGCATTCTTTCAATGGTATTCTAGATAACTGCAATCAACGTTCGCCCCTAACCGCTTATGAACCAGGAAGCGGTTCGAATATACCGACTTTTTTGGAGGAACGGTTGAAAAAAGCTTAGCCGCTGTCGTTACTACTGTTAATCGTATCAATGAGATCTATGAGCGAGACCTGGCGGTTAGAATGATTCTCGTCAGTAAGAATGACCAGCTTATTTACACTGATGCGAGAACGGATCCTTATGCCAATGGTTTTGACTTCTTGATGGCAGATCAAAACCAAAAC
>NW_014605735.1:0-400 GCF_000485595.1 Priapulus caudatus | reverse complement strand
TACACACACATACACGCACATACACGCACATACACACTCATACACACACATACACGCTCATACACACTCATACACACTCATAAACACTCATACACACTCATACATGCACATACACGAACATACACACACATACACACTCATACACACACATACACACACATACACACTCATACACGCACATACACGCACATACACACTCATACACGCACATACACACACATACACACTCATACACACACATACACACTCATACACGCTCATACACACTCATACACGCTCATACACACACATACACACTCATACACGCACATAAACACTCATACACGCACATAACACTCATACACGCACATACACACACATACACACACATACACACTCATACACACACATACACACACAT
>NW_014605734.1:0-400 GCF_000485595.1 Priapulus caudatus | reverse complement strand
GAGAGAGAAGAGAGAGAGAGAGCGAGAGTGAGAGAAAGAGAGAGAAAGAGAGAAAGCGAGAGCGAGAGAGCGAAAGAGAGAGAACGAGAGTGAAAGAGTGAGAGAGTGAAAGAGTGATAGAGTGAGAGTGAGAGAGCAGGCAGAAAGGGCGAGAGTGAGAGAGTGAGAGAGCGAGAGTGATAGAGTGAGAGTGAGAGAGGGCAGGCAGAGAGGGCGAGAGTGAGAGAGAGAGAGAGAGAGAGTGATAGAGTGAGAGTGAGAGAGAGAGAGAGAGAACGAGAGAGTGATAGAGTGAGAGAGAGAGAGAGAGAGAGAGAGAGTAGATAGAGTGAGAGAGAGAGAGAGAGAGAGAGAGAGAGAGAGTAGAGAGAGAGAGAGAGAGAGAGAGAGAGACGAGAGT
>NW_014605733.1:0-400 GCF_000485595.1 Priapulus caudatus | reverse complement strand
CTGCGAAGGCCCGCTCGATCTGCGCGCCGTGTATGCAACGCTCGACGCCGCGCTTGCTGACAACGCTATCGTGACTTCGGGCGCGGGCTCATATGCGATCTGGCCGCAACGCTATCTAACGCACCACCGTCCGGGAACCCAGTTGGGTCCGAAAAGTGGTGCGATGGGCTACGGGCTTGCTGCCGCGATCGGCGCGGCGCTGGTGCTGGAGCCCGGACGTCAGATTGTCGCGATAGCCGGCGACGGCTGCCTGATGATGCACGCGGAAGAGCTGGAAACGGCTGTGCGGCTCGGCGTCTCGCTGCTCGTGCTGGTCGTGAACAACCGCGCGTACGGGGCCATCGACGCCGCGCAGCGGCGGCTTTTCGGGCGCACGGCGGGCACCGAACTCGGCAACATC
>NW_014605732.1:0-400 GCF_000485595.1 Priapulus caudatus | reverse complement strand
TACTCACACACATAGATACAGAACTTACACCTACATGCGTAGGTGTAAGTTCTGTATCTATGTGTGTGCGTAGGTGTAAGTTCTGTATCTATGTGTGTGCTAGGTGTAAGTTCTGTATCTATGTGTGTGGGTGTAAGTTCTGTATCTATGTGTGACTGAGATAGGACTTCCACAGTTGTGCAAACACCGATATAGAACTTGCACCTGTGCACGCACTCACACACGCACGCATACACACACACACACGCGCACTCACGCACGCATGCATGCACGCCCTCACGCATGCACGCACGCACACACACACGTACCTGATCTGCATGGTGTTGAGCTTGCTGCTGCTGTTTCGTAGCGGTGCTCCCGGGGTCATGCCCGGGGCGGTGAGGCCCGTCTGGGGCGCAAA
>NW_014605731.1:0-400 GCF_000485595.1 Priapulus caudatus | reverse complement strand
AGTTGCGAAACAATTTGCTGCATGTAATCGAGCGAGAAACGACGATATGCCTCAGGCGACAACGCGCCGCCCCAGGTATCAAAAATCATGACGGCCTGTGCACCAGCTTCAATTTGTGAATTTAAATACGCGACCACCGATTGCGCCAAAGTATCGAGCAGGTGATGCAGTGCTTTGGGGTTTTCGTACATCATACCTTTGACGTAACGGAAATCTTTCGAACTACCGCCTTCGACCATATAAGTAGATAAAGTCCAGGGGCTACCGCTAAAGCCGATCAGCGGTACCTTACCGTTGAGTTCGCGTCGAATCAGGCTGACCGCGTCGGTGACGTAGCGTAGGCTTTCGGATGGATCCGGGACAAACACTTTGTTGATATCGCTTTCGCTGCGCAAAGGGC
>NW_014605730.1:0-400 GCF_000485595.1 Priapulus caudatus | reverse complement strand
GGTGAAGGTCGGCCCTCACCGTCCGGGTTAATAACATCCGAGGTAAGAATCTCCGCGTTGATGATGGTTGCCGGTGCTGTCGGTGGCTCCTTACTGAAGCAACCGCTAATAGTCGCAGTTATCAACAGAACGATAATAAGTGTGATTGATAGGGAAGGCAGTTTGTTCATATGGGCCTCATCGGTTATTTTTTAGTTTTACGTAACTGGTCGTCATAAGCCTTGGCGAAAGCACGACCAAAAAGGCGGCTGAAGTCATCTTGAGCCTCTTTCTCGATCTCATCGTACAGATCATGAAATAGATCCCACAGCATGGCTTGTTTGTGTATAGGTATCTTGATGCCGATGGGCCTTTTTTTTTGCAGGCGCTGTTCAAGATGCTCTGGATTAAATCGTTTTAG
>NW_014605729.1:0-400 GCF_000485595.1 Priapulus caudatus | reverse complement strand
GGTGCTGGTGCTGGAAACCGGGATTATCGGGGTCTTTCTCGCCACCGACCTGATCCTGTTCTATATCTTCTGGGAGCTGATGCTGATTCCGATGTTCTTTCTGATCGGAATCTGGGGGCATGCCAACCGGGTTTACGCTGCGCTCAAATTCTTCTTCTTTACCCTCGCCGGGAGCCTCTGTCTGCTGTTGGCGATCATCAGTCTCTACCTGATCCACGGCGAACAGACCGGCGTTTACAGCTTTGCTTTCGAAACCCTGATGCAAACGGAGCTGTCTTCCGGGGTGGAGATGTTGCTCTACGTCGGTTTTCTGCTCGCTTTTGTCGTCAAGATCCCGCTCTTCCCTTTCCATACCTGGTTGCCGGATGCACACGCTGAGGCTCCGGCGGCAGGCTCTGTC
>NW_014605728.1:0-400 GCF_000485595.1 Priapulus caudatus | reverse complement strand
GGTTTTATAATCGCTGGTTTTAAATGATAATTCTGCCGCGTGTAATATTATTTGATGTGTTTTTTATCAGAAGGGTACTTCTGTGCATATCTCAATGCATAAGAAATGTGCTTTTTAAGGATATCCTGGTCTTTTTCTCTTTAGCAAAGAGTTTGTCACTTACTAGTATCGAAGCGTACGCTGCTTTTTTATGTATGATTATCTCATTGTCATAAGCGGCTAGCTCGTAGTGCTTTAGTGCTTCTTTGTAGCGTTGTTTTTGCGCTAATAACTCGCCATATAAAAAATATATATTGTCTTTCTGCGCGTAGGCACTGTAATCCTTAAGGTAACGTTTGTACCAGTCCTCTGTTGTTACATAGTCATTGTTCTTTTGGTTTTCTGATACTTGTTGTGGTAG
>NW_014605727.1:0-400 GCF_000485595.1 Priapulus caudatus | reverse complement strand
AGAGAGAGAGAGAGAGAGAGAGCGCGCGGAGAGAGAGACAGACATACATGCTTTAGCGATTCCAATGGTCACGTCACGTCACGGGACGTTCGTGTTCTATCACGTATAATGCTAATCATCCAGCACATCACGGGGCTCTCACGCGTCTCCACTCACCGCTGGAAATTAATTTCACCACGCCGAGTATCTCAAGTTGTTAATTCATGGCGTTGCCACGACGACACAGGTAGGTTGTCACCTGCAATCGCCGTAGTGCTTCTGATTAGCTTTGTTCACGGGGCGCCAAGCTGTGTCTGTACGTGTGCGTGCGTGTGTGTGTGTGTGTGTGTGTGTGTGTGTGTGTGTGTGTGTGTGTGTGTGTTGTGTGTGTGTGTGTGTGTGTGTGTGTGTGTGTGTGTGT
>NW_014605726.1:0-400 GCF_000485595.1 Priapulus caudatus | reverse complement strand
TACGCACACACACGCACGCACGCACACACGCACGCACGCACTAGCACGCACACACACGCACGCACACACGCACTAGCACGCACACACACGCACGCACGCACGCACGCACTAGCACGCACACACGCGACGCACGCACGCACTAGCACGCACACACACGCACGCACGCACGCACGCACTAGCTCACACACGCACGCATGCACGCACTAGCACGCACACACGCGCACGCACGCACGTACCACACGCGCACGCATGCGCGCATAGGAGCGCGCACATTCTGTGAGGCGTGCTTCAAGAGAAATTTGCTACCTTTATTCTCGCTCTCGCTCTAGCGCGCGTCACGAAATCGAATATATATTGAAGAATCATTCCAGGTTAGTCTCAAACTCGCTCTCTCTCTCTC
>NW_014605725.1:0-400 GCF_000485595.1 Priapulus caudatus | reverse complement strand
AGGGAGGGAGGGGAGGTGACGCGGACTGGCGGGGGGTGCGCGCGCTGCCGGGAAGAGCCGGGTGGATAGCAGTGTGGCACATCTGCACGCCGTGGAAGCGTCTTTGCGGCTCGGGTTTCTAACGGCATCCCCGCCACGTCGGCCCGGCCCAGCCGAAAAATGCTCTATATTTGAGCCGCCGTGAGGCGTTGACACAGTGAGACGGGCCAGAGCGCATGTGTTCGCGCTACCCTCGCCCGCCGCGCCTCTCTCGCCGGACGTGCCGCGGAGGTGGAGAGGGCGCCGCGGGGCAGGGTGCGGAGTGGTACAGCAGCAGGGGATCAAGTCGTCCACGGTTGGCTACGTGAGCTGCTTGTACCGCTGCCAGCTGTTGTAGCATCTCTCTCTCTCCCCCTCTCTC
>NW_014605724.1:0-400 GCF_000485595.1 Priapulus caudatus | reverse complement strand
TGTGTGTGTGTGTGTGTGTGTGTGTGTGTGTGTGTGTTTGTGCGTCGTGTGTGTGTGTGTACGTTCGTGAGAGAGAGGGATAGAGAGCAAAATAGAGAGAAAGAGAGTGACATTAATACAACAGCACAACATGAACGACGGAAAGCCAAGCGGGTTTCATTTACCTTCTGTTTTCTCACAGACCAACTTTCCTGATTCCTCTCACTCTGGTGATCCTGACAAAAACAATATATTCACCGAATGGGTGGATGCATCAAACCGAAACAAAAAGATATCACATAGGCACGCTAAGGTGCACATGGTGTCACACACTCGCTGTCACATGCATGCTGTCACACACACGCTGCCACACACACACACGCTGTCACACACTCGCTGTCACACATACTGGCACACACAC
>NW_014605723.1:0-400 GCF_000485595.1 Priapulus caudatus | reverse complement strand
GACAGAAAAGAGGAACGGGGGAGGGAGGGAGGCTGAAGTGGAGAGAGGGAGGGAGGAAGGAAGGAAGGAATGGATGGAGAGAGGTAGGGAGGGAGGGAGAGAGGCATAAATAGAGGGAGAGTGACAACGAGTGGGAGGGAGTGAGAGCGAGTGGAAGGGAGTGAGAGCGAGTGGGAGGGAGTGAGAGCGAGTGGGAGGGAGTGAGAGCGAGTGGGAGGGAGTGAGAGCGAGTGGGAGGAGTGAGAGCGAGTGGGAGGGAGTGAGAGCGAGTGGGAGGGAGTGACAGCAAGTGGGAGGAAGTGAGAGCGAGTGGGAGGGAGTGACAGCGAGTGGGAGGAAGTGAGAGAGAGTGGGAGGGAGTGACAGCAAGTGGGAGGAAGTGAAAGCGAGTGGGAGGGAG
>NW_014605722.1:0-400 GCF_000485595.1 Priapulus caudatus | reverse complement strand
AGAGGGAGAGAGAGAGAGCGAGAGAAAGAGAAAGTGTGAGATAAGTCACCGAGAGAGAGAGAAGGGGAGAGAAGAGAGCTTTAGAGTAGTAAGGTCGTAATATAATAATAACACGTTCTCCCTGCACGCGCGACAAATGATGACCCCTTCCACGCACTTACTGATATATAGCTAACAACTATGTAATATATGTAACAACAACCCGCCTGATCTGTTTTTGCGGCACAGTGGCCTTTCTTTACAGTTACTCTGCGTAACAACAGCCCGCCTGTTCTGTTTTTGCGGCACAGTGGCCTTCGCTTACAGTTACTGTGTGTAACAACAATCGACCTGTTTTGTTTTTCCGGCACAGTGGCCTTCCCTTACAGTTACTGTGCGTAACAACAATCGACCTGTTCTG
>NW_014605721.1:0-400 GCF_000485595.1 Priapulus caudatus | reverse complement strand
CGGAAACAAACAAACAAACAAACAGACAGACAGACAGAGAAGATTTACAATCGCGGCTGCTCCGTGACGGACTGACATGTGTCATTGTCGCATTACTTCGGTTAGTGTTAAGCTCATGATAGTGATTACAGTCATCCGATCTCCAACGAGGATCTGCTACTACTACTACTGTTGCTGAGCCCGTGTAACAACGTGCAATGATGACGGGTGGTGGGGGTGGTGGTGGTGGGGGTGGTGGTGGTGGATAATAGTTATTAATTACGCCGCGTGGCGGCGCACGTGCACGCCTCGACGCAGACGCTCGCGCGCGCGCGCGGAGGTGAAACGGAGAGCGAAACGGATATTTATTTAGATAAAGGCATAGATTGTTATATATACACGTATGTTTATATATATATAA
>NW_014605720.1:0-400 GCF_000485595.1 Priapulus caudatus | reverse complement strand
ACACGCACACGCGCACGCACTCGCTGCAGGCGTATACCCACACACACACACGCACACACAGGCGTACACGCGCACCCATGAACACACACGCACACAGCGAAGATCGCTCAATACGCAAGCATACATAAGAAATACATGATCATCATAATCAGCATCATCATCATCATCATGATCATCATCATCATCGTGAGCATCATCATAGCTTGCTCATACATAAGAAAATGGCGGGAATTGTCAAGCTACTAAGCCGTGTAGGCATGCGCGTATGTGCGCGCTAACTAATGCACGCTGCGCGGAGATCGTAACACTCGCACGCGATGCGCACAAGTGAGTAATCTACGATAGTAATGTACTACAATCTTTAATACTGCAAGCAGCAACGTAGTCATAGTGGAACAGG
>NW_014605719.1:0-400 GCF_000485595.1 Priapulus caudatus | reverse complement strand
GTGTGTGTGTGTGTGTGTGTGTGTGTGTGTGTGTGTGTGTGTGTGTGTGTGTGTGTGTGTGTCTGTGCGTGCGTGCGTGCGTGCGTGCGTGTTGTGTGTGTGCGTGCGTGCGTGCGTGCGCGCGTGTGTGTATATTCAAATAAAAATCAAATCGGTACGTGCGCTTCCTTTCTCACGCCTACTCTTCACTCTTCACGCATCTTGTCATGTTTATATCCAAGCCAAGCAGAACCCCCTTCCCCCAGCCACCCCAGCCACCCCCACCCTCGCGGGGGGGGGGGTTAAGGAAGGTGCGTTTCAGTGGAAAAAATAGAATTGTAGCAACTATATATATATGGTGCGACGCGTGATGCTGCTGCAGTACACACCGGCTGGTTTCTCTTCTCTCTCTCTCTCTCTC
>NW_014605718.1:0-400 GCF_000485595.1 Priapulus caudatus | reverse complement strand
GTGTGTGTGTGTGTGTGTGTGTGAGTGTGTGTGTGTGTGTGTGTGTGTGTGTATGTATGTACGTGTGCGTGTGCGTGCGTGTGTGTGTAAACCTTAGCTCATTATGAAGCCTATACACACACGCCTATACATAGCGGCATTAGCTCTCGCTGTATAGCTGCCCCGCGTGTTGCGATGTCTGCTATACGCTTCCTGGGAGAGTTACATCAGTCAGAGTTACGCCCGGTTACACTCACACCCGGTTACACTCACACACGGTGACACACACACACACGGTGACACTCACACACGGTGACACGCACACACACGGTGACACTCACACACGGTGACACTCACACACGGTGACACTCACACACGGTGACACACACACACGGTGACACTCACACACGGTGACACACAC
>NW_014605717.1:0-400 GCF_000485595.1 Priapulus caudatus | reverse complement strand
GGAATGAACATATCATGACTATCGTGACGGGGAATGAACATATCATGACTATCGTGACGGGGAATGAACATAGCATGACTATCGTGACGGGGAATGAACATATCATGACTATCGTGACGGAGAATGAACATATCATGACTATCGTGACGGGGAATGAACATATCATGACTATCGTGACGGAGAATGAACATACCATGACTATCGTGACCACACGTGCGCCGCAGTTGCTGCTGCTGAGTTAACCTCGCGGGTGGGACGAATAACGGGGGAAGTGAGATTTAGTGAGAGATTTAGTTGATTGCACCGGCCACCTGTGAAGAAGCGCGTACAGGGCACGCCTGTCCCCGCGACACGTCAAGAATTACTGGCTAATTGACCCGCGGATTCATTAGTTTAAGCT
>NW_014605716.1:0-400 GCF_000485595.1 Priapulus caudatus | reverse complement strand
CAAACATAGGTTTGGTTAAAGCCGACATGATTAAAGCATATGGACTCGCTGATAACTGCGCCATCATTGCCGGCACAACTGACAGCAATGCTGCGGTTCTTGCCACGGGGGCCAATCAACTTGGCGATGCTGTCACTTCACTTGGTAGCACCTTAGTTGTTAAACTGTTCAGTCATCAGCCATTGTTTGCACCCGAGTATGGCATTTACAGTCATCGTTTAAACAACCACTGGTTAGTTGGTGGTGCGTCCAATTCTGGTGGTAGCGTTTTATTGCAACACTTTACCCAAACACAACTTGATGAAATGACGCCACAACTCAATCCGAATCAGTTAATCGATTTAAATTATTACCCATTGCCTGCGACAGGTGAACGTTTCCCCGTTAATGACATCAATAA
>NW_014605715.1:0-400 GCF_000485595.1 Priapulus caudatus | reverse complement strand
ATATATATATATATATATATATATATATATATATATATATCATGGGCAGTAGGGTAGTGTCTAAAGATGGTTTACATGTGGTGAAACGTGAGGTACCATTGTCCCAGTCTCGTGAGTGTATTGTGATCCCTCATACACTTGAAGGCTTCCTTACTGCCCTAGATATCAAGTTGTCAAGTTGGACCATCCGTCTGCTTAATTACCAGTTAAAGTCCGTTGTTCAGCGATATTTCTACGCTTTGGATCTGGACAAAACGATAGGACACGCCACACAGGGTTGTCATCAGTGAAGAAATTTCTCAAAACACACACACACACCACACTCTCACACACACACATACACACACACACATGTATACACACACATACGCATGTATACACATACACACACACACATACG
>NW_014605714.1:0-400 GCF_000485595.1 Priapulus caudatus | reverse complement strand
TGTGTGTGTGTGTGTGTGTGTGTGTGTGTGTGCGTGTTTGTGTGTGTGTGCGCGCGCGCGCGTGTGTGTGTGCTCGCGTGTGTGTATATGTATATATGCAGTACTAATTCTGACGGTAATTCATGGCCAGCGTTTTGGTTGCCACGATGAGGATAGGTACGCACATGTGTACGGCCGCCGCGACATATCGTTCATATAAGGAGGGGTAGGGAGCTAGAGGAGATGATGTGCATATGTGCGTAGTCATTTCCTGCGTGTCTTCAACGGTAGCTATTATTCCCTGCGTGTTATCACCGGAAGCTATTATTCACCCAGCTCTCCTCTTACCCACCCCCTACTCACCCAACCCTCCCACTTATCCACCCTCTATTTACCCAACCCTCCCTCTACCCACCCCCTA
>NW_014605713.1:0-400 GCF_000485595.1 Priapulus caudatus | reverse complement strand
GTGAGAGATGCTGCGGATGCAAGGATGCGGGGATGCTGGGATGCAAGGATGCGGGGATGCTGGGATGCAAGGATGCAGGGATGCGGGGATGCGGACAGGCAGTCAGGCAGGCAGGCAAGCAAGCAGGCTGACCAATTATGTCACCACTATTGTCACCAACATTGTCACCACCATTGTCACCACTATTGTTATCCACATTGTCACCACCATTGTCACCACTATTGTTATCCACATTGTCACCACCATTGTCACCACCATTACCACCACCATTGTCACCACCATCGTCACCGTCACTGTCACCAACATTGTCACCACTATTGTCACCACCATTGTCACCACCATTGTCACCAACATTGTCACCACCATTGTCACCAACATTGTCACCACTATTGTCACCACC
>NW_014605712.1:0-400 GCF_000485595.1 Priapulus caudatus | reverse complement strand
CGTGCGTGCGTGCGGGCGGGCGTGCGAGCGTGCGTGCGTGCGTGCGTGTCTTCGTGCGTGCGTGATATATATATATATATATATATGGTACAGTAGTCATACATGGGTTTATGAGAGCGTAGAGCAACAAACGTGAGCTTGCTGGCACACTGCCGCGTTATTCAGTGTTATAACATCACATCCCACATCACAGTGCTATAACATCACATCCCACATCACAGTGTTATAACATCACATCCCACATCACAGTGTTATAACATCACATCCCACATCACAGTGTTATAACATCACATCCCACATCACAGTGTTATAACATCACATCCCACATCACAGTGTTATAACATCACATCCCACATGGCAGTGTTATAACATCGCATCCCACACGCGCGCCCACGCCCGC
>NW_014605711.1:0-400 GCF_000485595.1 Priapulus caudatus | reverse complement strand
CTCTCTCTCTCTCTCTCTCTCTCTCTCTCTCTCTCTCTCTCTCTCTCTCTCTCTCTCTCTCTCTCTCTCTCTCTCTCTCTCTCTCTCTCTCTCTCTCTCTCTCTCTCTCTCTGTCTCCCTTTCCATGCGATTTTCTACATCATTAGAGCGAGCTCAGTCCGTTTCATTGTCGTTTGTCGGAAGCTAATATTATCATGATCGCTGCTAGTGGATGGGTACTGATGGATGCGCACCTATGCTATTATATTACCATATCATAATATCATATAACTACTCGCTCGCTAACATATACCTTTCCTGTTGACTGCACGCTCTGTTCGCTGCTTCGCGTGCAATTTACGTGGCAGCAGCGTAACGACCGAGTGACGATGATGATGACGACGATGACGACGACGACGAC
>NW_014605710.1:0-401 GCF_000485595.1 Priapulus caudatus | reverse complement strand
AATCGCCGCCTAAGCTCACATCAAGTTACACGCGCTCTACGCAAGCTCGCATCAAGTTACACGCGCTCTACGCAAGCTCACATCAAGTTACACGCGCTCTACGCAAGCTCACATCAAGTTACACGCGCTCTACGCAAGCTCACATCAAGTTACACGCGCTCTACGCAAGCTACCAAAGCTCCATATAGAGGCAACACGCGAGGGTACACGCAAGCTACCCAAACCCAAGGTAAGCAGTACATCCAAGATTTACGTAAGTCAAGCAGGCTTTAGGTAAGCTATTCACGTCATATGAAATCTTCCCAAGCCCCCCCCCCGCGATTTAACGAGGGGGCGCATACGCGTTAAGGAAGCTTGGGAAATGTTCAGATGCTATATATACAAAGCTTATTGCCTACTGC
>NW_014605709.1:0-401 GCF_000485595.1 Priapulus caudatus | reverse complement strand
GTGTATGGTAGATATAGGCGGCTATAGATGACCGTGTATGGTAAATATAGGCGGCTACAGATGAACGTGTATGGTAGATATAGGCGGCTACAGATGATCGTAATATGGTAGATATAGGCGGCTACAGATGACCGTGTATGGTAGATATAGGCGGCTACAGATGACCGTGTATGGTAGATATAGGCGGTTACAGATGACCGTGTATGGTAGATATAGGCGGCTACAGATGATCGTATATGGTAGATATAGGCGGCTACAGATGATCGTATATGGTAGATATAGGCGGCTACAGATGATCGTATATGGTAGATATAGGCGGCTACAGATGATCGTATATAGGTAGATATAGGCGGCTACAGATGATCGTATATGGTAGATATAGGCGGCTACAGATGATCGTA
>NW_014605708.1:0-401 GCF_000485595.1 Priapulus caudatus | reverse complement strand
GGTGTATTGAATGTGCTCCCTGCACAGGGTGCAGATTTGGGCGACAGTATTATTTCGGACCCCAGGGTTAAAAAAGTCGCTTTTACCGGTTCCAGCCGGGTTGGCAACGCGATAGCAGTCAGTTGCGCACAGCACCATACCAAGTGCACGCTTGAGATGGGTGGCAAAAACCCATTGATTGTGCTGGCTGACGCAGACCTGGATTACGCAGTCAAAGCCGCTGCGTTCAGTAATTTTATGCATCAGGGACAGGTTTGTATGGCCGGCTCCAGAGTCATTGTTGAAGACGCGGTGTACGATACGTTCCTGGAAAAATTTACCCAAAAAGTGGCTGAGATAAAGTGTGGAGACCCTAGGGCTCCCGGAGTCCTGGTTGGTCCACTTATTCGTCCCGGGCAGAC
>NW_014605707.1:0-401 GCF_000485595.1 Priapulus caudatus | reverse complement strand
AACATAAGCTTATTAACAATACAAAGCGCGCAATTGAATAATGCATTAAATACCGCAAGTTCTGATTTGGCCATAGCTAGAAGAGAGGAATTACAACTCGCCAATAAGTTAATTCAGGCAGAAGAAAGAGCCGAAAAACAAAAACTGCAAATAAAGCTTATAAGTAATGACATCAAACTAAAAAATAGCGTTATTAAGGATTCAGAGGAAAAGCTCGCTAGGTTAAACACAGAAATTCAGTCGAATACTGAAATTTTAAATGAAAAGAATAGAGAGATAAGCCTAATAGCAATGCAGCAAAAAAGCAGGAAGGTATCATCTCTAATCAGAAGGACTTCCTGTACTTACTGACGATTATCGGAATTTTAGCGACGCTTCTTTTTCATTGTTGCATTATTGGC
>NW_014605706.1:0-401 GCF_000485595.1 Priapulus caudatus | reverse complement strand
GGCTTTTCCGGTTCTGGTCTATGCGGAGGGGGCGGCTGTAGAAACGCTGAATGTGGGGCGTTATTGTTCTTACGATAATAGCTCACTGCCGCGTATTATTCGTTCTTTTCGTTCGGATTCTGCGGCAAAACAGGCGATGGCTCGCATTCTGCGCCATACGGGGGTGCATAATTTTATTATCAGAGCTTCTTCTGTACCCAATGCCGCTGCGGTGTTTGACCACGGTAAGCGGTATATTTTGTATAACCAGCGTTTTATGCGCGGGCTTAATACCGCTAGTGATGATTGGTCCAGTCTCAGTATTCTAGCGCATGAGATTGGGCATCATATGCACGCGCATACCTTGGCGGAAGGTGGAAGTCGCCCCGAGGAAGAATTGGAGGCGGATCATTACTCTGGCT
>NW_014605705.1:0-401 GCF_000485595.1 Priapulus caudatus | reverse complement strand
TCAAATTTGGTATGATTCTTAGTATAATAGTCTCCATTGCATAAACTTAGGAGAAGCAGTCAAAATAAAAAACTTAATTCAGTCGAAATAAAAATGACTTTGGGCAGGCAAAGGTGTATACACCTATTTTGAATGTTTACAACATTTAATTAATAAATATATAACAAACATATTGCAAACAGTGATAATTTTCGCGAAAAATAAACACCTTCCCCACGCACACACGCGCGCACACACACTTACAAGTACACACGCACGCACACACACACACACACACACACACACACACACACACACACACACACACACACACACACACACACACACACACACACACACACACACACACAACAACAACAACACACACACACACACACACACACACACACACACACACACAC
>NW_014605704.1:0-401 GCF_000485595.1 Priapulus caudatus | reverse complement strand
GGTCTTTAGTCGGTTGGCAGGCAGCTGGAACTTACTGAACCTACTTGAACCTACAAGCTACTACCTACTTGAACCTACAAGATACTACCTACTTGAACCTACAAGCTACTACTTACTTGAACCTACAAGCTACTACTTACTTGAACCTACAAGCTACTACTTACTTGAACCTACAAGCTACTACCTACTTGAACATACAAGCTACTACCTACTTGAACCTACAAGGTACTACCTACTTGAACATACAAGCTACTACCTACTTGAACCTACAAGCTACAACCTACTTGAACATACAAGCTACTACCTACTTCAACCTACAAGCTACTACCTACTTGAACATACAAGCTACTACTTACTTGAACATACAAGCTACTACCTACTTGAACCTACAAGCTACTACC
>NW_014605702.1:0-401 GCF_000485595.1 Priapulus caudatus | reverse complement strand
AAGAGTCATTTTACAGTGGCCATGTGTAACATCAAAAGGTTTTATCCATAAAAAAACCGCTTTATGGTTATTCTTAACCATAAAGCGGTTTATGAACTTTGTTACAAGCAAATATTAACCAATATTATAAATTTGATTCATATAAAACTGTTCATACTCATCACCTGGAATCGCTTTGCTCCAGTAGAAACCTTGGGCATACTGACAACCAATGCTTTTTAGCATGTTTAATTGCCTTTCGTTTTCAACACCTTCGGCGAGTAAACCTAACTTTAAACCGCGTGTTAGGCCTGCAATGGCATCAATAATTGCTGAATCTTCCTGATTATCTGGTAGACCTGCGATAAATGCACGGTCAATTTTAACCACATCAATTGGGAATTCTTTAAGATAAGCCAAGG
>NW_014605701.1:0-401 GCF_000485595.1 Priapulus caudatus | reverse complement strand
GCCGTGTACGTGGGTGTGCATCCGTGTACGTGGGTGTGCATCCGTGTATGTGGGTGTGCATCCCTGTACGTGGGTGTGCATCCCTGTACGTGGGTGTGCATACGTGTACGTGGGTGTGCATCCGTGTACGTGGGTGTGCATGCGTGTACGTGGGTGTGCATCCGTGTACGTGGGTGTGCATCCGTGTACGTGGTTGTGCATCCGTGTACGTGGGTGTGCATCCGTGTATGTGGGTGTGCATCCCTGTACGTGGGTGTGCATCCGTGTACGTGGTTGCGCATCCGTGTACGTGGGTGTGCATCCCTGTACGTGGGTGTGCATCCCTGTACGTGGGTGTGCATCCGTGTACGTAGGTGTGCATCCCGTGTACGTGGGTGTGCATCCGTGTACGTGGGTGTGCA
>NW_014605700.1:0-401 GCF_000485595.1 Priapulus caudatus | reverse complement strand
TCTCACATACACTCTCTCTCGCTCTCTCTAACTCTCTACCTCGCGCTCTCTTTCTCTCTCTCTCTCTCTCTCTCGCATTCTCCTGCCTTCTCCCTCCCTCTCTCTATATGTTACCACCCGTTCCGTACCTGCTGTCTTCTCCCCGGTTCCTCTCTCTTATCTCTCGCCACCCTCGCGTCTCCCTGTGTCGGTCTGCTCGGTGAGCTTAGCTAATGCTCCTGAATGCTCACCTAAACTGAGCTGAGCTCGTTTCCTAATGCTTATCGGTAGAATAAGAATCTCAGTGCTCGACGTCTGATATATATATATATATATATATTTATGTAGGTATATATATATATATATCTAGATATATAGGTATATATATATATATGTAGGTATATATTATATATTTATATATC
>NW_014605699.1:0-401 GCF_000485595.1 Priapulus caudatus | reverse complement strand
ACCCTCGGTATGCGTAATAGTGATTTCGACATTAGCTATTTTGGAAACCATCACCTGCGTTTTAGCGGATAAACCGGTTTTCCTGAAATAACTATTAAGACGATTTTTTAGGTTTTTTGCTTTGCCAACATAGATAACCTGCTCTTTACTATCGAGCATGCGATAAACACCGGGTTTACTGGTTACGTTTTTTAGAAACGCACTCGAGTCAAAGCTGATATCTGACGATTCTGTAGTATCTTTTTGTTGGGTTTTATCGTCTTCTGCGGTCATTAAGCGGTTAATTGTTTTGCGCGTTTAAATACGATTTCAAACATTTTTGTGGTTAATCGTTTGGTTTGCGTATTGTAACGTGAGCAATGATAACTATCGATTAAAATGCCTTTATCCAAGGTATGTTC
>NW_014605698.1:0-401 GCF_000485595.1 Priapulus caudatus | reverse complement strand
AAACTAATCTAGCGGCCCCTACTACGTTACTCACTGGCAGGCCTGTAAGATGAGCTGGGAGACACAAACTAATCTAGCGACCCCTACTACGTTCCGCACTGCAGGCATGTTCGATGAGCTGGGAGAGGAAGTCTTCAAGGCTGTACTGCT
The DNA here is from genome assembly GCF_000485595.1 of Priapulus caudatus. Lineage (NCBI taxonomy): Eukaryota > Metazoa > Priapulida > Priapulimorpha > Priapulimorphida > Priapulidae > Priapulus > Priapulus caudatus. The sequence continues at coordinate 251 of NW_014605698.1, read as the reverse complement.
AGCGCCTACTACGTTACTCACTGCAGGCCTGTAAGATGAGCTGGGAGAGGAAGTCTTCAAGGTTGTACTGCTAGCGCCTCCTACTGTCACAAACTAATCTAGTGAACGCTACTACGTTACCTATTGCAGGCCTGTAAGATGAGCTGGGAGAGGAAGTCTTCAAGGTTGTACTGCTAGCACCCCCTACTGTCACAAACTAATCTAGCGGCCCCTACTACGTTACTCACTGCAGGCCTGTAAGATGAGCTGGG
>NW_014605697.1:0-401 GCF_000485595.1 Priapulus caudatus | reverse complement strand
GTATTCTCGGATTCCCGGATAACCGTATTTTCGGATTCCCGGATAACTAGAATCTCGAATTCCCGGATAACCATATTCTTGGATTTCCGGATAACCGTATTCTCGGATTCTCGGATAACCGTATTCTCGGATTCTCGGATAACCGTATTATCGGATTCCCGGATAACCGTATTCTCGGATTCCCGGATAACTAGATTCCCGGATTCCCAGATAACCGTATTCTCGGATTCCCGAATAACTAGATTCTCGGATTCCCAGATAACCATATTCTCGGATTTCCGGATAACCATATTCTCGGATTTCCGGATAACCGTATTCTCGGATTCTCGGATAACTAGATTCTCGGATTCTCGGATAACCGTATTCTCGGATTCCCGGATAATCATATTCTCGGACCCGGG
>NW_014605696.1:0-401 GCF_000485595.1 Priapulus caudatus | reverse complement strand
CTCCTCCTCCTCCTCCTCTCCTCCTCCTTCTCCCTCTCCTCTCTCTCTCTCTCTCCTCTCTCTCCTCCTCTCTCTCCCCCCCTCTCTCTCTCTCGGCTAATTAAGTTCGTTCGGTCGGGCAGCGCTTCACCTTCATCGCCCGCGAGTGAGCCGGCAATGCAATCGATACCAGCTGTTTCTCTATCGACGACTAATAGCCTTTTACCTGTAAAACTACCTAATAGCCTTTTACCTGTGTAAATAGCGTTTTACCTGCGCAAATAGCTGGTGTGCGTGGAAAGAAATGCGAACGTAATCAAAGTGGTCGCAGTTGTTCGCAAAAGTGGGCGTTTGTTTGCAGGCGTTCTATGTTTGTTGTATGTGTGTGTGTGTGTGTGTGTGTGTGTGTGTGTGTGTGTGTG
>NW_014605695.1:0-401 GCF_000485595.1 Priapulus caudatus | reverse complement strand
TCTCTCTCTCGGCATACACTCTCTCCGCCCTCTCCCCACACGTCATCCTGGGGGCACACCACCACCACCACCACCACCACCACCGCGCAGCAGGCAATCACTGCCGCTACCGACGATGACATGCACGATTTCAATTACCTACATAGGTTACCTGCGGCAGTGTCAGGTGGGCGGGCAGGTGTGTGTGTGTGTGGGTGCAGGAGACATGACCTATCCCTAATGTCCGATACGACCGTTATAACGCACCACACGCCGCCGCGCTTCACGCTCGTATATACGTCCGACACGCACACACGTACGCACACAGGCGCGCGTACGCACACACGTACGCACACAGGCGCGCGCACGCACGCCCGCACGCAGCCACGCACACAGACGCACAGTCGAGGAATATATCACAC
>NW_014605694.1:0-401 GCF_000485595.1 Priapulus caudatus | reverse complement strand
GTGTGTGTGTGTGTGTGTGTGTGTGTGTGTGTGTGTGTGTGTGTGTGTGTGTGTGTGTGTGTGTGTGTGTGTGTGTGTGTGTGTGTGTGCACGTAAGGCACGCATACAGTATCCGCCGCCAAACACACGCAAAACTCGACAGACAAAGACCATTGTCCATGCGTGCGCTTGCTCCCCCCTCCCCACCCCACCCCTCCCTGCCGCCACCGCTGCTGCTGCCGCCGTCCGCACCCCAGGACACATCAACGTCACGTACGTCACTAAACGAGGGATCTATATGGGAAACTTGAACAGATTGACACATCGCAGCATGCTGTCGCTCTCTCTTTCTTTCTTTCTTTTCTTTCTTTCTCGTTCTCTCGCGCTTTCTCTCTCTCTCTTCCGGTCTCGTTCGCGTGCGC
>NW_014605693.1:0-401 GCF_000485595.1 Priapulus caudatus | reverse complement strand
TCTCTCTCTCTCTCTCTCTCTCTCTCTCTCTCTCTCTCTCTCTCTCTCCTTCTCTGTCTTCTCTCTCCTCTCTCTCTCTCTTTCTCTGTCTTTCTCTCTCGCTCTCTCTTCTCTCTCTCACTAACTTAAAGTATTTCCCACCTTCGCTGGTGCTTGGTAGGTAATGAGAGTGTGGTGAGGAATTGTGCAGCACCCAGCAGCAGCAGCAGTAACATCATCATCATCAGCAGAAGCAGCAGCAGTAACATTATCATCATCATCATCATCATCATCATCAGCAGCAGCAGCAGTAACATCATCATCAGCAGCAGCAGCAGTAACATCATCATCACAGCAGCAACAGTAACATCATCATCATTCATCAGCAGCAGCAGCAGCAGCAGAAGCAGCAGTAGCAGTAG
>NW_014605692.1:0-401 GCF_000485595.1 Priapulus caudatus | reverse complement strand
ATTGACACTTTAAGAGATTAGTTTCTGTGCAAAGCTGTAATTTTAATGTGACTAGAAATATGAATACGTGCTATGATTTCTCTATTGTTAATAATTGCAGCATCGGCTCCGAGAAAAGTGAATTGGTTTATGAAAGGATACGTAATCTGGTAAATGCCTTCTCCGAAAGAGCATGGAGGATCAAGGAACGAGTGGCGCAGCCTCCCACGCCAAGCGAGTCAGAGGAGGAGGATGAGGGTCAGTTCTCACTCCTTCTGCGTAGTTGATAACAACTTGATATTGACCAGAATCATTTTGCGATCTGACATTTCGATTTACTTTGAAAGATGTTGTCTTTTTTTGCATACAATGTGTCACAGAATTGCAATATAATATGCCAATAATTTTAAATAAATTGTCAG
>NW_014605691.1:0-401 GCF_000485595.1 Priapulus caudatus | reverse complement strand
GTTAAGGTTATGCCTCTTTTTTATCCCGCAATAAAACCCATTGTGCAAAACGAAATTCCACTAAGCCTTTATGTTCACATCCCTTGGTGTGTAAAAAAGTGCCCTTACTGTGATTTCAATTCGCACAAAAAAAATGAATCTTTTGACGAAGAAAATTATGTCAAAGCACTGCTTATAGATTTAGACAATGAGTTTATAAATTGCTCACAACGTAAACTCAGCAGCATTTTTTTTGGCGGTGGCACACCTAGTTTATTTTCTGCAGATGCTATTTATAAAATAATCGCACATGCAAGAAAATTATTTAAGTTTGATAACATAGAAATAACACTAGAAGCCAACCCTGGAACATTTGAACAAGAAAAGTTTAATGCTTTCAATCAAGCAGGCATCAACCGACT
>NW_014605690.1:0-401 GCF_000485595.1 Priapulus caudatus | reverse complement strand
TTAGTAAGCGATTCCGAGAACGATTGTAGTTACGTCGTTTAGGGATGTACGAATTTACAGCAACGTACTTTCCATGTTGTATCGACAGGCGATAAGACTTCCTCACTGTGCTCCACATCGCTCTCCCTTCAGCCAACCTAACCCAATTTCCGGTACCCATACATTTTGGCCTGCAGTTACAGGAGAATATCGACCCGCTAGACTTCCTCTCACCTTGACTGCAGTGAGGAGGCTGGGGATGTGATGCGGACGCTGGGGATGTGATGCGGAGATGCGGAGATGCGGAGGCTGGGGATGTGATGTGGAGATGCGGAGGCTGGGGATGTGATGGGGAGCTGGGGATGTGATGCGGAGATGCGGAGGCTGGGGATGTGATGGGGACGCTGGGGATGTGATGACGA
>NW_014605689.1:0-401 GCF_000485595.1 Priapulus caudatus | reverse complement strand
ATAGCCACCCCCCCTGCTGATACCTGCCGTAGCGGACTGCCAGGCCATGCCCCTCTGTCACATAGCCCCCCTGCTGATACCTGTCGTAGCGGACTGCCAGGCCATGCCCCTCTGTCACATAGACCCCCCCTGCTGATACCTGTCGTAGCGGACTGCCAGGCCATGCCCCACTGTCACATAGCCCCCCCCCGCTTATACACAGCACATCCTGTCCTGTCGTAGCGGACTGCCAGGCCATGCCCTACTGTCACATAACCCTCCCCCGCTTATACACAGCACATCCTGTCGTAGCGGACTGCCAGGCCATGCCCCACTGTCACATAGCCTCCCCTGCCTATACACAGCACATCCTGTCGTAGCGGACTGCCAGGCCATGCCCCACTATCACATAGCCCCCCCAT
>NW_014605688.1:0-401 GCF_000485595.1 Priapulus caudatus | reverse complement strand
GTCTGCACGCTGGCAAATTCCCGATTCGGCCACAGGTTCGCGCGCGGTGCCAATCTATCAAACCAGTGCCTATGCTTTGATGACACAGACCACGCTGCCAGTCTGTTCAACCTGCAAACTTTCGGTAATGTTTATACGCGGTTGCATAATCCAACTAACGCCGTGTTCGAAGAGCGCATGGCTGCGCTTGAAGGTGGTCGCGCTGGACTCGCGGTAAGTTCAGGGTTGGTCGCGCAGGCTACCGCCTTATTGACCATTCTTGAAGCGGGTGATGAACTGGTTTCGGCGAGCACTTTATATGGCGGTACTTATTCGCAGTTCGATGTCACCTTCCGGCGTATGGGCATTGACACAATTTTTGTCGACCCCGACGATCCGGAAAACTTCAAAAGGGCGATCAC
>NW_014605687.1:0-401 GCF_000485595.1 Priapulus caudatus | reverse complement strand
GCGAGAATGCGCCTTCAGCAAACAGGCGGCGCATGAAGTTAGGGATTTTAAAGGCGACCAGAAAAGCGTCGGTGCCACCAGATGCCCCAAAGATTGTCGCCAGCGTAATATCGCGAAATAAGCCAAAAACACGCGAAAGTAATGTCATGCCGCCCACGGTCACAGTGGACTGCAGTAATTTTCTGCTCAGCGCTATTCTCCTGAGTATGAGCTGTTCAAACGGAATATTTGGCTATTATAGAGTGTTTCGTTCTAAGTGACTGTTTTTGTGTCGGCCCAGAGGCTGGTAATACCTAAAAAATAACGTAAATACCGATTTTTATTGACAAAATGACTAAAAACCGTCAAATTACGCGTCCTTTATAGAGCAGTGGAAATAGACGTGGCAAATTCATTATCAT
>NW_014605686.1:0-401 GCF_000485595.1 Priapulus caudatus | reverse complement strand
GTGCGCACCCGTATGATTTAAATCTTCACGTTTCAAATAAATCTGTGCGCCACCCAGTTCTCTTGACCAACGCTCCGCATGATACAGTGGGCTAGGGCGGCCAACGTAATATTTCAAATCACTATCGTATTCCGCTTGAAACGCAGGATCATCTTTTAACGTATAATAGGCATCACGTAATGATTCAATTGCTTCCATTAAGGTTTCGGCAGCAAAGCATCCACCGTAAATACCAAAATGGCCAGCGTCATCTGGCATTGAATTCCAATCAAATGTGCTGAAGTTTATAGAATCATCGTTCATTTGTTTGTCTTCCATTTTATTATTCGTACTCAACGCGCTTTACCTCTTGCATTAATGCGGTAATTTTTTCTCTGCTCTTAATTCCTGGCGAACTTTCT
>NW_014605685.1:0-401 GCF_000485595.1 Priapulus caudatus | reverse complement strand
GTGCACGCGACCCTTCCCCTGCGGCGTGCGCGACCCTCTCCCCCTGCGGCGCGCGCGACCCCCCTCCCCCTGCGGCGCGCGCGACCCCCCTCCCCCTGCGGCGCGCGCGCGTTGATGTCTCACTCGTCGCTCGTCGCCCGTTATAGCACGACACGTCGGCACTGTCGCATAATTGTTCATATATTGTCGCGCGGGAGTCCAGTCCGATTGATTGGACTGACGGACGGTGCGGCGGCGGCGGTGTCGCGTGGCTAGCGCGGACTTTAATGGGATCATCGGCCATCACGGACGGACGGTCGTTGGTATGAAAATGCCTCCTGTGTGTGTGTGTGTGTGTGTGTGTGTGTGCGTGCGTGCGTGCGTGCGTGCGTGCGTGCGTGCGTGCGTGCGTGCGTGCGTGC
>NW_014605684.1:0-401 GCF_000485595.1 Priapulus caudatus | reverse complement strand
GCAAACACCATCAGAGGACGCAAGGTCGATAGAGAGTCAGACCTTTACAACGTTGATAAAATTGACGTTGTTCCCAGCGGCGTGGCTGAACTAAGTTATCTGCAACAACTAGGCTACACCTACATAAAACCATAATAAGAACCAACACTGCACAGGAAAAAACTATGCTAAAAATCATACAGATACCGATATTTTTCATCTTCGCACTGAGCGTTTTTCAAGCCAATGCCGCGATGGACGATAAACCATTTGCTGAGGAGAGAATCGTTCTTCAGATAAGCGACCCGAATCCATTCAAACAGACATTGGTGCTTAACGTCGCAAATAACCTTATTAAACATTATGGACCCGATAAAGTTGACGTAGAAATCGTTGCATTTGGCCCTGGCCTAAGACTCCTG
>NW_014605683.1:0-401 GCF_000485595.1 Priapulus caudatus | reverse complement strand
AAGGCCTAGTGATGATGAGCATTTTTTTCATATGTTTGTTGGCCTCATAAATGTCTTCTTTTGAGAAGTGTCTCTTCATATCTTAACAGCAAGCATCTGTAGCCGCAGCAGCAGTGAAGAGAAGCATGATTTTTTTTTCATATCATTAGAAGTCAGTGAAATGGGGAATAACCGGAGAATTTTGATTATAATACAGTAGTCCCCCTTTTATCCACAGGGATATGTTCCAAGATCAAGAGGCATGATTTTTGTGCTTAAACTTTTTTAGCTTGCTAAGAAGTAAGATAATTTGAATGGTGACTGAATATGTGATAATTATACAAGGTAGCCCTTTTTTACTGTAGATATGTCACCTACCCATGAAAATGGGACAACTTATTTAATTCTCAGCAATCACAAAA
>NW_014605682.1:0-401 GCF_000485595.1 Priapulus caudatus | reverse complement strand
CCTCTTCTTATCTGCTATCTCTTTTTCTTCATCTTCTTCTTTTTTCTTATTTCGTCATCTTCCATATAACGCAAAATATCCCTGACAAAGTACGAAAGACCTGTGTCCTATTCACGTAATAGAGCTCTACATTGCACACCAAGGATCCGGTACTCTTCCTCTTGTTCTCCCAGAGTAGAACAAACAAGCAGAAGACTCCTACGTGTGCGTGTTCAGGACAGAAAATGTAGTGATCAAACAAAACGCACCCCATAGTACTGTGAGCGAATTACAGGAACTTATGTCCGTATATATATATATATACTAGCAGGACACCTGGTGTTGCCCGGGAAATAAAGCGCTCAGTTGCTTACTACTTGGTTGAAATAAAAATGCCAAAAAATATATCTATCTATCTATCT
>NW_014605681.1:0-401 GCF_000485595.1 Priapulus caudatus | reverse complement strand
GAGAGAGAGACGAGAGAGCGCGAGAGAGAGAGAGCGCGAGAGAGGAGAGAGACGCGCGCGCGAGGGAGAGAGAGAGCGCGCGAGAGAGAGAAAGCGCGCGCGAGAGAGAGAGATGGGGCGTGGCGCGAGTAAAGGTGAGCAAAAAACTAATTCAATCCCTACAGCTTAAATATAGTTCATGTACGCTATGATCACACAGGTGACTAATCCACGTACCGCCCACTGCCAATGTAATAAATGCGACTATAAATAGTAGCCGTGGCACAGGAAATGACGTCAGGGGCGTGTATTATCTCATCTTTTATCGCCACTAAGACGGGCTTCCGATTGTTTATCTCCGCGGAACGGAGGGAAGTACGCGGCGGCGACGAGTTTGTGTAGCTCTCTCTCTCTCTCTCTCT
>NW_014605680.1:0-401 GCF_000485595.1 Priapulus caudatus | reverse complement strand
GCTCTCTGTGTCGCTGCATCTCTCGCTCTCGTCCTCTCTTTCGCGCGCGTTCTTTCTTCTATTCTCTTTCGCTCTTGCCCCCTCTCTTTCTCTCGCTGACTCTCTTTCATCTATCTTTGCCTCGCTCTCGCATATCCTCTCTTTCTTTCACTCACCCGCTCTCTCGTCATCTCTCTCGTCACCTCCCTCAGGCCACCTCTCTCAGTCTCTCTCCCGCACGCCCTCACACTCGCCCGCGCTCTGTGCCTCTGCCTCTCTCGTTTCACATATCCCTCTCTCGCCTTCTTTCGCCCTCGTCGTCTCTTTCGCGCGCGTTCTCTCTCTTTCTTTCTCTATATATCTTTTGCTTTGCTTCCACCTTCCTCTCTTTCTCTAACCCTCGCGCGCTCTCTCTCTCTCTC
>NW_014605679.1:0-401 GCF_000485595.1 Priapulus caudatus | reverse complement strand
GCTCTCTCTCACTCTCTCGTAGCATCAGCGCGATGATTCCGAAGAGGCAATTTGCTGCGTCGCACTCCGCATCGTGTTTGCGTATAGTCAACAGCTCACTACTGCAGCTGCTGCTGCTGATGATGATGATGATGCTACTGCAGCTGCTACTGCTGCTGATGATGATGCTGCTGCTGCTACTGCTGCTACTGCTGCTGCTGCTGATGATGATGCTGCTGCTGCTGCTACTGCTGCTGCTGATGTGCTGCTGCTGCTGTGGTGGTGCTGCTGCTGCTGATGATGGTGATGCTGATGCTGCTGCTGGTGGTGGTGCTGCTGCTGCTGATGATGGTGCTAGTGATGCTGGTGGTGGTGCTGCTGGTGGTGGTGCTGGTGGTGCTGCTGGTGCTGCTGCTGCTGGT
>NW_014605678.1:0-401 GCF_000485595.1 Priapulus caudatus | reverse complement strand
CTTCCTCCTCTCTCTCTCTCTCTTTCACCCTCTCTTTCACCCTCTCTTTCACATGTTTACTAAGGTTCCGTTGACTTACTTCAGTAACACGAGAGAGAATAAGACGGACGACAAGAGATTTCGTTGCAAATGTCGCTAGTAGGTGGGCCGGGTCACTTGTTAGTTCTCCAAGACGCAATCTGACGTGAACTTCCATACGTGACGAACTAACAAGCCACATACACGCACGCACACAATCACGCACGCACGCACGCACGCACGCACGCACGACCACAGCCACACACATAGACACAGCCACACAGAGAGACACAGACACAGCCACACACACACACAGCCACACACAGAGACACATACACACACACACGCGCGCGCGCACACACGCACACACACGCACTCACACA
>NW_014605677.1:0-401 GCF_000485595.1 Priapulus caudatus | reverse complement strand
CTGCATAGCAACGCAAAGCCTCTGTTGCGACAGTTCATCTTCAGGCAATACATGGGTTTGCATATCACGTAACATTTGCAAACGATTTTCCAGCTTACGCAAATACCAATAGGCCGAGGTTAATTTCTCAACCTCAGTTAGCAATAAATAGTTTTTTTCTGCCAGCAAAGCTAATACTTTAATAATGCTGCGCTCACGTAGCTCAGGCTCTCTACCCGCACGAATTAACTGCAATGTTTGACCGATAAATTCTATTTCACGAATACCACCAGCACCAAGTTTAATATTATCTTTCATGCGCTTTCGCTTCACCTGCGCATTAATCATCGCTTTCATCTCGCGTATTGATTCAAGCATGGCAAAATCTAAATAACGTCGATACACAAACGGCGTTAACATCG
>NW_014605675.1:0-401 GCF_000485595.1 Priapulus caudatus | reverse complement strand
TCATCCTCCTCCTCCTCCTCCTCCTCCTCCTGCCTCCTACTCCTCCTCCATCACCTTTTCTCCTCCTCGTCCTCCTCCTCCTCCCCCTCCTCTTCTCATCCTCTTCCTCATCCCCCTGCTCCATCACCTTCTCTCCTCCTCCTCCTCCTCCTCCTCCTCCTCCTCCTGCCCCCTCCTCCTCCATTACCTTCTTCATTCGATCAACATCACCTTCTCCGCTTCCCCTCCTCCCCCTCCTCCCCTTCTCCTCCTACTGCCCCTTACTCCTACTCCATGACCGTCTTTATTCGATCGCCATCACCTTCTCCGCTCCTCCTCCCCCTCCCCTCCTCCTCACCCTACTCGACCTTCTCCCTTCTTCCACCTCCTCTTCCTCCTCCTCCTCCTGCCCCCTCCTTTTC
>NW_014605674.1:0-401 GCF_000485595.1 Priapulus caudatus | reverse complement strand
TTCCAGGCCATGGTGCGGTTATAGCAGATTCACATGTTGATATACCAAGAGATAGCCGAAGTTTTGATGACATCTGGCAACAAGATATTGTGCCTTTTGCTCAATTGATTGCTAAAGGCTTGGATGCAGTAATGCCTGCGCATGTAATTTATTCTCAAGTAGATGCGCGTCCAGCAGGCTTTTCTTCTGTGTGGTTGCAAGATATTTTGCGCAAAAGGCTATCTTTTGAAGGTGTTATCTTTAGTGATGATTTGACTATGGAGGGGGCTTCTATTGCAGGAGGGTTTGCTGATCGTGCTGAAGCAGCAATTGGAGCGGGCTGCGATATGATCTTAGTGTGCAATCATCGTCAAGGAGCTATTGAAGTACTTGACAATGCAAAGATTATTAAGGCCAAGGAG
>NW_014605673.1:0-401 GCF_000485595.1 Priapulus caudatus | reverse complement strand
ATTATGCATGTTTTCGTCGTTGGTTGTATAAACATTATCAGTGTTAGCTGTATACGTAGATCTACAGCAAGTTATCATTTCCGCCAACAGATTGTGGTACTAAATTACTAATAATAATCAGTATTGTTACAATTATTAAACTAAATGCGCATACGGTGCGTTTACGTCAACGTATTTCCCTTACCAGTGGAACTTTGAGATTTTCAGCTTTGCTAAATTTTTCAGTTGGCACCTTGTCAAGGAAGATCGCATAGCTGTCGCTAGAATGCGCGATTGCTTCACTATACCTGAATATAAAACACTCACTTATAGAATATATCATCGCATAAAACATCGATACCCGCAGCTACAAAGCAGTGACCCGAACACCTAGTATAGGATACCTATAAATATAGGAGGAA
>NW_014605672.1:0-401 GCF_000485595.1 Priapulus caudatus | reverse complement strand
TCTCTCTCTCTCTCTCTCTCTATCTCTTTCGCTCTATCTTTTTTTCTATCTCTCTCTATCTCTCTCTCTCACTCGAACTCTTATCTCTATCTATCTATCCATCTATCTCTCTCTATCTAGCTCTCCCTTTCTCTTTCTCGCGCGCTCTCTCTCTCTCTCTCTCTCTCTCTCTTTCTCTCACACTCCTTCTCCCTTCCTCGCTCCCTCTCCCTCTCTCTGTCTCACGCCCTCTCTCGTGATCTCTCTCGCTCTCGTGATCTATCTCTCCCCTCTCTCGCTCCCCTCTCTTTCTCTGCCGCTCGCTCGCTCTCGCACTCTCTCTCTCTCCTGTCGCTCGCTCGCTCTCGCACTCTCTCTGTCTCGCTCTCTTTCTCTCCCTTTCTCTATCTGCATGTCTGTCC
>NW_014605671.1:0-401 GCF_000485595.1 Priapulus caudatus | reverse complement strand
ACACACACACACACACACACACACACACACACACACACACACACACACACACACACACGCCGCCTGCCGACAATGCACATTAGAGTGGGAATTGAAAGGCGTGTCACAGTTAAGCCCTCTCGGATCCGGCCTTCCCGGTCACCCGAGACGGCGTCACCTAATCCTGTAGAGTCTCCCTGCTATACCGCGGCGGGGCGGTGGGTGGGTGGGTGGTTGTATAATGGGTGGGTGGGGAGGGGGGGGGCGCCACTCAACACCCTTCCGCGAATTTCCTCTCTGTGACCTCACTCGCGATGATCCCGCTGTAATGAGGGCTGTTACCGCAATCGCTAAATAGTGTGTGCGAGAGAGAGAGAGAGAGAGAGAGAGAGAGAGAGAGAGAGAAGAGAGAAGAAGAAGAG
>NW_014605670.1:0-401 GCF_000485595.1 Priapulus caudatus | reverse complement strand
ATTTGCCTTAACGCTACAAAGCGTTTTGCCATTCCCGCTCAAACTTGAAAACACTAATAAATCAGAGCGCGGTTACACACTTTATAACAAAACAATTCAAGCATAAAAAAAGGCTGGTCATCGACCAGCCTTTTAGCAATCAAAAAACTATTATTTATTTAACAATAGATGTTAAATCGCCTTTGCTGTAGCTGATAGCCATATTGTCCATCATGATCGGCTTGATTTTGCTGGCTTGTCCTGCACAACCAAAAGCTTCAAATCGTGCTTTACAAATGTCTTTCGCAGCAACTGTCGCTTCTATTAGGAATTTACGAGGATCGAAGTTACTTTGGTTATGTGCCAAGTGACGACGAATCGCACCTGTCATGGCAAGGCGAATATCGGTATCAATATTAACC
>NW_014605669.1:0-401 GCF_000485595.1 Priapulus caudatus | reverse complement strand
GGTGAAATCGACGGTTTCTTTGTCGATGTCTGCCTGCAAGTGATGGGCGATCTTCGACATACGCACTTCGGTATATCGCATCGCCGCAGGTGCATCGCCATCGACTGATCCGAAGTTACCTTGACCATCAATGAGCATATAGCGCAGAGAAAATGGCTGCGCCATGCGTACCATGGTGTCGTAAACAGCCGTATCACCATGTGGATGATATTTACCGATGACGTCACCGACAATACGTGCCGACTTTTTATAAGGCTTATTCCAGTCATTCCCTAAGTCACTCATCGCGAATAACACACGACGATGAACAGGTTTGAGGCCATCACGAACGTCTGGTAAGGCACGTCCAACAATGACACTCATCGCATATTCCAAATAGGATTTGCGCATCTCATCTTCAA
>NW_014605668.1:0-401 GCF_000485595.1 Priapulus caudatus | reverse complement strand
CAAAAACATGCCGAGTCCAATAACTTTTCCATCGTTAGGGAGTATTGCGGCCATGGCATAGGCAAAGGCTTTCATGAAGACCCACAAGTTTTGCACTACGGCAAAGCAGGCACAGGTATTACCTTAGAGCCTGGCATGATATTCACTATTGAACCAATGGTAAATGCTGGGAAACGTGATGTAAAACTTCTCAGTGATAACTGGACTGTGGTGACAAAAGATCATAGCGCTTCCGCGCAATGGGAGCACACTATTCTCGTTACAAAAACAGGTCATGAAGTTTTAACGCAATGTGAAGGCGACGAAGTTTAATGTTGAAGGCAAGCATGCAACCGGCAAATGTCATCAGTGACTCTTCAATCAATAATCTACTCGATGCCAAAAGACTAAGCGAACAACTC
>NW_014605667.1:0-401 GCF_000485595.1 Priapulus caudatus | reverse complement strand
TCTCTTCAAAACCCGCACGTTTAAGTTTTTCTAAATGCCACACAATGAGCGGCTTATTCCCCACCTTGAGTAAAGGTTTAGGCGTGTGATCAGTAAGAGGGCGCATGCGAGTTCCGTATCCCGCAGCTAAAATCATAGCTTTCATGGTTGCAATGCCACTGTGCCGACTTTTTTAGGTATATCTAAATGCTCAAATAACTCAACTAATGCCTGGGTTTCAGGATGTCGTCTGCCCACTTCCATCACATAGCTGAGTGTCAACGGTAGATCATTCAAGTAATTTTCTTTGCCATCTCGATGACAAAGACGTGCAAAAATTCCCAATATTTTAATATGACGTTGTAAACCCATTAAATCAAACCAACGGATAAAAGTGATATCATCAATAGGCTGCATTAACC
>NW_014605666.1:0-401 GCF_000485595.1 Priapulus caudatus | reverse complement strand
CCTCCTTCTCCTCCTCCTCCTTCTCCCTTTCTCCTTCTCCTCCTTCTTCTCCTCCTCCTCCTCCTCCTCCTCCCTTTCTCCTTCTCCTCCTTCCCCTCCTCCTCCTCCTCCCTTTCTCCTTCTCCTCCTTCTTCTCCTCCTCCTCTTCCTCCTTCTCCTCCTCCTCCTTCTCCTTTTCTCCTTCTCCTCCTTCTTCTCCTCCTCCTCCTCCTCTTCTCTTTCTCCTTCTCATCCTTCCCATCCTCCTCCTCCTCTTCCTCCTCCTCTCCTCCTCCTCTCCTCCCCTCCTCCTCTCCTCCCCGCCTCCTCTCTTTCCCTCCTCCTCTTCCTCCTCCCTCTCCTCCTCTTCCTCCCTTTCTCCTTCTCTTCCTTCTTCTCTTCTTCTTCCTCCTCCTCTTCCT
>NW_014605665.1:0-401 GCF_000485595.1 Priapulus caudatus | reverse complement strand
CATTGCTTGAAAGCAAATCTTACAAAATGTAAACTTGGTGCAAGCTTTGGATTGGGAACGAGTCTTCCCGAGGCTTGCCTCGAACCTCGCGTCAGTCCTCAGATAATTTAGTCATCCTTTATTTCATTGCCAGGGAGAAAACGTGAATACGTACATCAACCGACTCAACGCCTCGTTCGCGATTGCCGGCCTCCTCATGATGGCGCCGTTCATGGCCATGGCCCGCTTGCCTGCGCCGAGCACTGCCCCGCACGGCGAATTCCTCGTCAAGAAGCGTACGTCGAACCGCGTCGCCGACGAGGAGCGTCGCGCGAGCGAATCCACCGGAAGTGAATCCGTTAGCGAATGATCAACGGTCCCAGGTAAATCTCATCTCACTTCCTTTTTTCTGAACGCTATTT
>NW_014605664.1:0-401 GCF_000485595.1 Priapulus caudatus | reverse complement strand
CCTAATTTCCACAATTGCAAAACATAGAATATGCCATGTATAAATAGCTTATATTAACTGGCCTAAACGCTTCTTTAGGAACAGAATAGAGCCCCCGGCATAGATCTGCCCTTAATACACGACTACATTTGTGCAAGGACAAGTCTGTACCATTTTTAATGAAAAAATGAGAAGGAGTCACTCGTGTCAAACAAACTACGTCGTTCCGCTTTATCTCTAACAATCACCATTTCATTATTCTCCGGCATCCTTGCCAGCAGCAATGCACAGGCTTGCAGTGGCGAGCCCTTGCTTGGCAGCATGTGTGTATTTGCTGGCAATTTTGCACCGCGTGGCTGGGCACTTGCAAATGGTCAAATATTACCTATTGCTCAAAACACCGCTCTATTTTCAATCTTGGG
>NW_014605663.1:0-401 GCF_000485595.1 Priapulus caudatus | reverse complement strand
TGCCTCGTCTTCGCTGGCTGCTCTTCGCTGTATTGACATTCGTTCTCTTCGGGAACTTCTCTTCCGCCCCCATCCGGCGGTCTTCCGTCTCTTCTTTCGATCTTCCTGGGTATTTATATCCCGCCCCCTTATGGCGGGGTCCTTCCATCTCTTCTTTCGGTCTTCCTGGGTATTTGTATCCCGCCCCCTTATGGCGGGTTCTTCCATCTCTTCCTTCGGTCTTCCTGGGTATTTATATCCCGCCCCCTTATGGCGGGTTCTTCCATCTCTTCTTTCGGTCTTCCTGGGTATTTATATCCCGCCCCCTTATGGCGGGGTCCTTCCATCTCTTCTTTCGGTCTTCCTGGGTATTTATATCCCGCGCCCTTATGGCGGGTTTCTCCCTCTCGGATCACCAGTGG
>NW_014605662.1:0-401 GCF_000485595.1 Priapulus caudatus | reverse complement strand
TGCGTGGTGTGCGTGGTGCGTGGTGTGCGTGTGTGTGGTGCGCGTGGCGCGTGGTGTGCGTGGTGCGTGGTGCGTGGTGTGCGTGGTGTGCGTGGTGCGTGGTGCGCGTGGCGCGTGGTGTGCGTGGTGCGTGGTGTGCGTGGTGTGTGGTGCGCGTGGCGCGTGGTGTGTGTGGTGCGTGGTGTGTGGTGTGCGTGGTGTTCGTGGTGCATGGTGTTCGTGGTGCATGGTGTGCGTGGTGTGTGGTGTGCGTGATGCGTGGTGTGCGTGGTGCGTGGTGCGTGGTGTGCGTGGTGCGTGGTGTGCGTGGTGTGCGTGGTGTGCGTGATGTGCGTGGTGCGTGGTGTGCGTTGTTTTTCGTCGACTTCGCATCGAGATTAAGGATTACTTTCGCGCAGGGT
>NW_014605660.1:0-401 GCF_000485595.1 Priapulus caudatus | reverse complement strand
ATACATACACATATATATATATATTCAAAGATAGTACCCGCATACGAGCACGCCTTCGACAAACACCAACACCGACAAAAAGCAGTCAGTATTCTTGCATTCTCATTATAATTATAATTCTAATTCTCATTCTCATTCTCATTCATAAAACGTATGGGCGTAGAATGACAAATCGACATTGCGAGCGTCTATATGAAGGCGTGTACCAGATATGAACATAAATATGAGAAACATGAGTTGGGCGATGTACGATAAATCAATGTGATTGATTGATTATCGTATGCGTGCGTACGTGTGCGCTGCTATGCGCTGTATCGCTGATTTATGAGGAATTTGGCGTTGTTATATTCGCGAATGATAAATTTGGTTGTGCGTGAGAGAGAGAGAGAGAGAGAGAGAGA
>NW_014605659.1:0-401 GCF_000485595.1 Priapulus caudatus | reverse complement strand
CACACACACACACACACACACACACACACACACACACCACACACACACACACACACACACACACACACATAACACACACACACACACACACACACACACACACACACACACACACACACACACACACACACGGGCATGTCTCAGAAAGATCGTAATGACTGAGTTCGATTATTACCTTAGCAAATCGGCATTTAATCTCGCGCACACTGGGCTGTGTTACATGGGAGTGGCTACTGCACTACACACGTATAATGGCGCCCATTACACACAAACGCGCCTCACTGTGCGCTATTACACACGTATGTGGTGCGAGGCGTCGGTCCGCCACGCAGCGTCGTCTGTTCACAGTCACACGCTATTTATTGGCGAAATGTTAGTGGGACACGTGTAGGGCCTCGCAC
>NW_014605658.1:0-401 GCF_000485595.1 Priapulus caudatus | reverse complement strand
GCCTGCGTTCGTGTGTGTGGGGAGGGGAGGGTGCGTGCGTGAGCGTGCGCGCGTGTGTATATTCGTATTATCAGTAAAGAATGAATGACAAAGTGTTTTTACCACATATATAATATATATATATATATACATTTACTTTATTATTTGCAGCACTAACTACCTACTATGCTGCTATGCAGCTCCGCACGTGTGACTGTCAGCACGATCATCATAATCATCGCACAAGCACGCTGCCTAACCCCACTATACCACCACACGGCTCCTCCTCTTCAAATCTCCTCCTTCATCCCCCCTCCCTCCCGCTGTATTCCCCGTGACCGTACGCCGACCCACCCGCCCGCCTGATGACCGGCGGTCAGCCGCAGGTCAGCTCCGTGACGCGACGGGGAAAGCCTTTATAA
>NW_014605657.1:0-401 GCF_000485595.1 Priapulus caudatus | reverse complement strand
TCACCATGTTTGAGCTTCTGACAAGCTTCAACGGTTACACCAACCTGCGCCACTTCAGGATCGGTATATACTACCGACGGTATCACATCATAATTTACTTTCTTCGGTAATTTAAACACTAGATTGGCTAGAACGACACCTGCTTGCAATTCAGCAACATGCGTTAATGCTATTTCACCCGTGACATCGCCGCAAGCATACACACGTTTATTTGTGGTTTGCATTTTTCGATTAACTTTGATGCCAGTTGTATCATAAGCAACATTTGCCGCACTAAGATTTAGCGAATCAACCACCGCTCGCCGCCCAATCGCAACCAATAGCGACTCTGCAGATATGTTTTTACCGCTTTTTAAAACGACCTGTTTCAAATGATTAGACTCTGTAACTTCTGTAACTTC
>NW_014605656.1:0-401 GCF_000485595.1 Priapulus caudatus | reverse complement strand
GGAATACTATTTTTCAGAGCATTGCTTCACCCGTACTCTCAACGGCTTTATATTTTATCGTCTTTGGCTCAGCGATTGGTTCCCGTATTCAAAATATAGAAGGCGTACCCTATGGCTCTTTCATCGTGCCAGGCTTGATGATGTTATCGCTACTAACACAAAGTATCTCCAATGCTTCATTCGGTATCTTCTTTCCTAAATTTACTGGAACCATTTATGAAGTGATGTCAGCACCAGTATCTCACTTTGAAATATTGCTTGGTTATGTGGGTGCGGCAGCAACTAAGTCGTTTATTATCGGTTTGATCATTCTATTGACAGCAGGGTTCTTTGTTGATTTAGAGATCAAACACCCTTTTTGGATGTTGGCATTCTTAATTTTGACCTGCATATCCTTTAGT
>NW_014605655.1:0-401 GCF_000485595.1 Priapulus caudatus | reverse complement strand
TCTCTCTCTCTCTCTCTCTCTCTCTCTCTCTCTCTCTCTCTCTCTCTCTCTCTCTCTCTCTCTCTCTCTCTCTCTCTCTCTCTCTCTCTCTCTCTCTCTCTCTCTCTCTCTCTTCGTTGTTGTCGTCGTCGCAGCGTTTCTGGGTGTCTAGTGTCATATCTGTAGGGCAGTTACGGAATATAATAGCGGGCTAAAGAGTGAGACGCGGTAGAGAGCGGGAGCGGTGATTGTAGACCGTCTATTGTTGTGTGCGTGTAGGAGAGGATGTTTCTCTGTTGTCGTGCGCGGATAATCTATGATCGCTGTGATTATTATAAATGGAGTTTATATATATACAGGCTCGGTGCGCGAGATGTTATCTGGTGCTGCGCTCGCGCTGTCTCTCTCTCTCTCTCTCTCTC
>NW_014605654.1:0-401 GCF_000485595.1 Priapulus caudatus | reverse complement strand
CGTTCCGGCAGTACCCTGGGGGACATAGACCCTATGAGCGTAAGTGAGTGAGTGCGTGCGAGCGTGCGTGCCTGAGTGAGTGCGTGCGTGTGTGCGTGGGTGTCTATGGGGGGGGGGTAAGTGGGCTGCTAGATGGATGGGGGTTGGAGGGGAGGTGTAGCGGGCCCATCCATTCATTACATGGCTCTGTAAGAAAGTGGCGGGTACGCAGTAGTTACGACAGGTGGCATTGTTGAGTCGCGTGTGCGCTGCCTCCGTTCGGTGCATCACGAATTGCGTGACTATAATTTAGAGTGGCAGGCGTTGAAGTTAGGATACGTGCGCGCGAGTTGATGAGCTAACCTACAGCAAAGACAACCAACGCCTCTTGAATGCGTGCGTGCGTGCGCGCGTGTGTGCGT
>NW_014605653.1:0-401 GCF_000485595.1 Priapulus caudatus | reverse complement strand
ACACGCGTTACCATGCGCAGCGGATCTAGTCGCACGTTAACACACGCGTTACCATGTGCAGCAGATCTAGTCGCACGTTAACACACGCGTTACCATGTGCAGCAGATCTAGTCGCACGTTAACACACGCGTTACCATGCGCAGCTGGTAACGCGTGTGTTAACGTGCGACTAGATATGCGCAGCAGATCTAGTCGCACGTTAACACACGCGTTACCATGTGCAGCAGATCTAGTCGCACGTTAACACACGCGTTACCATGTGCAGCAGATCTAGTCGCACGGTTAACACACGCGTTACCATGTGCAGCAGATCTAGTCGCACGGTTAACACACGCGTTACCATGCGCAGCAGACTCTAGTCGCACGGTTAACACACGCGTTACCATGTGCAGCAGACTCTA
>NW_014605652.1:0-401 GCF_000485595.1 Priapulus caudatus | reverse complement strand
AGCGAGGGAGGAATGAGGATGGGGGAGGCAGGGAAGGAGGGAGGAATGAGGATAAGGGGTGGGGGCGGGGAACGGGGATTTTATCTTTTCGCGCGTGTGCTGTCTGTGTGTGGCGAGTGAGATGTGTCATCATTGTGTCATAATTGTGTGATCGTGATTGGCTGTCGACTTGTTGGCTTGTCGCTGTTACTCATGTTGTCACAGTCGATTAATCGGCGGTCTTTATGTGTGTGTGCGTGCGTGCGTGCGTGCGTGCGTGCGTGCGTGCGTGCGGTGCGTGCGTGCGTGCATGCGTGCGTGCGTGCACCAAGCGATGGTTCATACTCATTTCAGCCAAGCTCTCTCTCTCTTTCTCTTTCTCCCTCTCTGTCTCTGTCTCTCTCTTTCTCTTTCTCCCTCTC
>NW_014605651.1:0-401 GCF_000485595.1 Priapulus caudatus | reverse complement strand
CAGCAGCAGCAGCAGTAACCGTGGCGGCAGTAATAGCAGCAGCAGTAGTAGCAGCAGCAGCAGCAGTAACCGCGGCGGCAGTAATAGCAGCAGCAGTAGTAGCAGTAGCAGCAGCAGTAACCGCGGCGGCAGTAATAGCAGCACCAGTAGCCGCAGCAGCAGTAGTAGCAGTAGCAGCAGTAGTAGCAGTAGCAGCAGCAGAGAGGCGGTGGCGCGCGCTGCAGTAACGTAAACCCGCGCCTACACGAGTGCCTAAAGGCTATAATCACACTCACACAGACTAACCAGCCGCGTAAGTACCGACTACACACACACACGCACGCACGCACGCACGCACGAACACACGCACTCACACACACACACACACACACACACACACACACACACACACACACACACAC
>NW_014605650.1:0-401 GCF_000485595.1 Priapulus caudatus | reverse complement strand
CCTGGATCAAACTGACTCTAATAAGGCATTAGTCCAGTCATTCGTACAAACCATCCTTGCTGATGGAGACATGGACAAAATTGGTGACTATATCGGCGGCGATAACTATATCCAACACAATCCCGGTATTGCTGACGGCCTATCGGGGCTTGGCCAGGCGCTAGAAGCCATGGCTAAACAAGGCATCACTATGGTGTATTCAAAAATCCATAAGGTGTTAGGCCAAGGTAACTTTGTGCTTGCCATCAGTGAAGGCACCTTCGCTGACGAAGCCACTTCATTTTACGACTTGTTCCGTATAGAGAACGGCAAAATAGTGGAGCACTGGGATGTCATGGAGACCATCATTCCTAAAGACGAATGGAAAAACGCAAACGGTAAATTTGGAGGGCTGTAGTCTT
>NW_014605649.1:0-401 GCF_000485595.1 Priapulus caudatus | reverse complement strand
CTGTCTACACTACACGCTACAGCGTGTAGTGTAGACAGCGTGTAAGTGTAGACAGCGTGTAGTGT
Source organism: Priapulus caudatus (assembly GCF_000485595.1). NCBI lineage: Eukaryota > Metazoa > Priapulida > Priapulimorpha > Priapulimorphida > Priapulidae > Priapulus > Priapulus caudatus. Next base: position 336 of record NW_014605649.1, on the reverse strand, counting down.
AGACAGCGTGTCAGTGTAGACAGCGTGTTGTGTAGACAACGAGTAGTGTAGACAGCGTGTTGTGTAGTCTGTGTAGACAGCGTGTAGTGTAGACAGCGTGTAGTGTAGACAGCGTGTAGTGTAGACCTACACTTACACGCTGTCTACACTACACGTTATCTACACTACACGCTGTCTACACTACACGCTGTCTACACTGACACGCTGTCTACACTACACGCTGTCTACACTGACACGCTGTCTACACTACACGCTGTCTACACAACACGCTATCTACACTACACGCTATCAACACTACACGCTGTCTACACTACACGCTGTCTACACTACACGCTA
>NW_014605648.1:0-401 GCF_000485595.1 Priapulus caudatus | reverse complement strand
TCTAGTTATCTATACAACTATGTTTTTCTCTTACTATGGTACGTTGTTAGTATGTTGTTATCCGTGTTACTGTTACTGTGTTGCTATGTTCTCTTACTGTGTTGCTATGTTCTCTTACTGTGTTACTATGTTATTCTCTCACTCCCTTACTTCGTGAGTCGGTTACTAATTATTGATAGATTCATATCCACTTTCGCTATATGTGTCCCGCGGGCATGGATGCATAGGTCTATACAACCGTCATTATTCATAGTTGTTCTCGTCATTAACCATGGTTATTCTGAGAGCGCGACGTTGACAAGATCTTTGCATAAAAGCGTGAAAATATAATTGCCAGGGAAGCTTGCTAGCACAATCTTTTGATGTCTTTATACAATTATTCTTAAATTAGAAACGCGGCC
>NW_014605647.1:0-401 GCF_000485595.1 Priapulus caudatus | reverse complement strand
TTCACAAATTATTTATATGCAAGTTATTAGTAATTTTCTCACTGTAGATTGAACCTCAATGAAACCAACCTGTCACATCAGGCACTATCCAGCACCATGAGATAGAAAACTTTATTAATCGCTAAAGGGGAACAAAATGAGTTTAATCAAAAAATCTGCCGGTGTAGCATTAGCGCTCACAGCAGCAACCATGCTTTCAGGCTGTTATGAAACAGCACCGGCAAAATCATCAGCAACAGATCATTCAGCACACTGCTACGGTGTAAACAAATGCGGTGGTCATAACGATTGTAAAACAGCAGAAAATGCATGTAAGGGTCACGCTTCTTGTAAAGGACATGGTTTTGTACAAATGTCTGAAAAAGCATGTGATGACGTTGGCGGAAAAATTGGCGCTTAGC
>NW_014605646.1:0-401 GCF_000485595.1 Priapulus caudatus | reverse complement strand
CTCTCTCTCTCTCTCTTTCTCCCTCCCCCTCCTCTTTCTTTTTCCGATTTCGATCAAGTGGACCCTCTAATCTATAAGATAATAGACCATGCGGGAGAAGCGAAGGTGCTGACGCAAGGCGGCCATTGTGCGAACCACGCCGAGCAGCCGACGTGAGCTGTTGTTGCCAAGGTGAGGCGCCACTTGAAATGCGCAAACACGCTGCGCCGACGTCGATGCCCCCAGGGGGCGCTCGCGTCCTTGAAATCACCATTGCATGGTTCGAGGAAGCGAAGAATCAAGCGAGTATGCTGAGAGCGAGAGCGAGAGAGAGAGAAAGAGAGATATATAGGAAGAGAGAGAGAGGAGGGGGGAGAGGGCGAGAGAGAGAGAGAGAGGGAGAGGCGAGAGAGAGAGAGAGG
>NW_014605645.1:0-401 GCF_000485595.1 Priapulus caudatus | reverse complement strand
TAGCCTCAAAGCCTTTGGCACCGATGTCGTATCTGATCTGTGCATAAGATTGCTTGATGAAGGCGTCGATGGACTGCATTTTTATACACTGAATAAGTCGCAGCCGACTATCGACATCTGGAACAACATAAAGTCCAGATAACGCATGGCACGCTCTATTCGCCTCTATTCATCACAAACGCTGGTCTGCGGTGAAACGCTAGCCCTTGAAACAAACACATCACATCACCTGCTAAAAGTCCTAAGAGCGAAAGCAGGAACTCAGCTCACATTATTCAATGGCGATGGTTTTAACTATCATGCGACACTAGAGCGCATCGAAAGCAAGGCCGCACTAATTTCTGTTACCAAAAAGATAGGCTTATCAAATGAATCCCTTCTGAATATCACTTTACTACAGG
>NW_014605644.1:0-401 GCF_000485595.1 Priapulus caudatus | reverse complement strand
ATGTGTGTGGTGCGTGTGTGCATGTGTGTGGTGCGTGTGTGCATGTGTGTGTGGTGCGCGTGTCTGCTTTTGTGTCTGTTCTCTGTCTCTGTCTGTGTGTACATGTGAGGGCACGTGTTAGTTCGTGTCTGCGTTCGCTCGTGTTCATCTGCTGATCGTTCTACTGCATCAATGTAGATACATTTCTATAAACATTGCCTGCTTTCTGCTCGTTCAGTAATTATCGAAGATATTTGCTGCATGAATTGACATAGTAAAAGTTCATTTTGTATTGGAGGTTACTTTACCTCGACATTGCATGATCAGACAGTTGGTGTGTGCATCTCATGAAATATAATTAAATCGAATCGGGCGATCGGGCGATAAAAATCGCTCGTGTGCCCCTACCTTTAGATATTTTC
>NW_014605643.1:0-401 GCF_000485595.1 Priapulus caudatus | reverse complement strand
TCTCTCTCTCTCTCTCTCTCTCTCTCTCTCTCTCTCTATCTGTTTCTTCTCTCTCTCTTCTTCGCTCTCTCTCTCTTTCTCTCTCTCTCCCGCTCTTCTCTCTCTCTCTCTCTTTCTCTTTCTCGCTCTCTTCCTCTCTCTTTCTATCTCTTTCTCTCTTCCTCTCTCTCCCTTTCTCTATCTCAACTCTCTCTTTTCTCTCTCTTTCTCTCTCTCTTAGTCTCTCTCTCTCTTTCTTTCTCTCTCTCTCCCTCTCTCTCACTATCTCTCTCTCTCCCTCTCTCTCTCTCCCCCTTTGTCTCTCTCCCTTTTGCTCGCCTAGTGGCCCAGCTCTGAGAAGCGGTCATACATCGAAAGACGTGTGCACTGACGCTGAAGGGGTCGTTGTCGTATCGAGTACT
>NW_014605642.1:0-401 GCF_000485595.1 Priapulus caudatus | reverse complement strand
AGGATATGACTACTAGGAGGTGGCTCGTGCTCGTGCTGTTGCTACGGCTGCGGCTGGTCGCGGTGTGCGCGGTGTATGTGTACACAAGTCTCCCAGGCGAGCAATCGTGGGGAAAACAAACTAACAGACGCGGCAGAACTAACAGAAACACGGAGGTTGACACGCGGCGTAGCGACAGCCGATGAAGCCCACTTAAATTAAAGTGATAGTAGTCATATCATATCGCACCTTTCTGCCAACACCAAAAAGCACAGGCAAAAACGGCGCGAAAAGGAGAGACACGCGGAAGGTAATGTCGGGCAGCTGTGTTTAGAATGTGTCCGTAATCAATCGTGCATGTGCATAATTAATTAATTACTAGAGTGTTCGGGATTTGTGGTATGATTGGTATCAATTCTCAC
>NW_014605641.1:0-401 GCF_000485595.1 Priapulus caudatus | reverse complement strand
TCTCTCTCTCTCTCTCTCTCTCTCTCTCTCTCTCTCTCTCTATCGCTCTCTCGCCTTTTCTCTCTCGTTCTGTGTTTCTCTCTTTCTCGCCCGCTCTCGCGCCTTTTTTCTCTCGCTCGCGCGTTATCTCTGTCTCCCTAGAGATTTCCACTCACCAGCTGACGTCTTTAATAATAATATACAGAGAACAGAGCAGCCACTCCCCGCTTTATTCAGCTTTCCAATCGCTCCTGTGATCATTCTCTCTTTCTCCTGCCTTCTCTTTATTTCATCCCGCCCTCCTTTATACATTTTCCCTCTGTTCCCCTCTGTCTCAGTATACCATTTTTTTCTGTTTTTCTCTGTCCTCTCTCGCTTTAATTTTGCTTTTTGTACTCCCCCGCTCCCTCTCTCTCTCTCTC
>NW_014605640.1:0-401 GCF_000485595.1 Priapulus caudatus | reverse complement strand
TGAAGACGCCAGATCTAAATAGGTGGCAAAGCATAAGTCATTAGGATGTCAAAATTATGTCAATATACTTTCCAGTTTGTTTATCTTTGGGTGGTTGCTAGCTTGGAGACACTCAGGGAGTTACTACCAATCATTTTTAATCTCCCATGCTTCTAGGTTGCTTTAGTAGGCATTATGCAAACCGTAGATGGTCATACGTTTTTTAACTGGAAACATAGACCTAAGCAAATCATTGATTTAATCAATAGAAAGTATTGAGAGAAACAAGCGCCATATTGTGTAGGAGATCGACTAAATGAGCAACATCCAATTCGAGATATGCTGGTTGTTTACTACGGCTGGAAAGTTTATTTGTCTTGATGCCCACTCAACAGACAAGCATTCCTACCTGTCAAGTCCCG
>NW_014605639.1:0-401 GCF_000485595.1 Priapulus caudatus | reverse complement strand
ACGGACACGTGATACATCAAGCAATAACCAGGTATAACATGGACACGTGACACATCAAGGAATAACCAGGTATAAACATGGACACGTGACACATCAAGCAATAACCAGGTATAAACATGGACACGTGACACATCAAGCAATAACCAGGTATATACACGGACACCTGACACATCAAGCAATAACCAGGTATATACATGGACACGTGACACATCAAGCAATAACCAGGTATAAACATGGACACGTGACACATCAAGCAATAACCAGGTATATACACGGACACCTGACACATCAAGCAATAACCAGGTATAAACATGGACACGTGACACATCAAGCAATAACCAGGTATATACACGGACACCTGACACATCAAGCAATAACCAGGTATATACACGGACACCTGA
>NW_014605638.1:0-401 GCF_000485595.1 Priapulus caudatus | reverse complement strand
TCGTTGTCTCGGGTAACCTACCCTCTAAAGACGGTACTTACAGCCTTTACTGTGCCGTAATTGTTAAACAGGTAGATGAAAAAACGCGTGGTAAAACTGGCTTAAATGAACTGCTTCGTGATATCGATTAATTTTTAACAAAAAACGTCTTCCTCATACACTTCACTAAATCCATAAAGTGAAAGTGTAATGAGCGAAGATAGAATGAGGCGAGGGCTTTCAAATGATTAAAATATACGGCATCCCAAACTGCGACACCATGAAAAAAGCCCGCAAGTGGCTGGACACAAATAATCTTGACTATGAGTTTCATGATTATAAAAACTTGGCGTGCCTGAAAAAACTTAACATCATGGGTTAAAAAAGCAGGCTGGGAAATCGTTCTAAATAAACGTGGCACT
>NW_014605637.1:0-401 GCF_000485595.1 Priapulus caudatus | reverse complement strand
GAATATAACGTCTTTTTAGCATTCAAGACGAGGATTAATATGCTAACTTTTGCCTTACTAGTTTTTATCATATAATCAACACAACGAATTATTATTCACAGGAACAATATGTTCAAAACATACCTTATCAGCCTCCTTCTATTATTGCTTATTTCCTCTGCATCGCACTCCGCTTCCGAGGACATATCTGATTTAGTCTTTGATGATACACTGCTTGAAGATGAACTGATTTACCCGGAATGGTTCAAAATTTCTCTTGGCGACCTCAATGATGATTTAGAAGAGGCTAAAGCCAATGGTAAGAAAGGTATTATCTCCTACTTCGGACAAAAACGATGCTCATACTGTAAGCAGTTTTTTGAAACAAGTCTTGCCGATGTTGATATACAAAACTATTTACG
>NW_014605636.1:0-401 GCF_000485595.1 Priapulus caudatus | reverse complement strand
ATCATGAGAGCTGCACTGTGATAATTGCGTTGGGCGTGAAGTTTGCGAGTAGAGGTGGGAGGGAGATAGTTGGTTCACACTCTTTCGTAACTCGTCTCCCCCGCCAGATTACAAACTTAACGCCATACACGCCAAACATTTCCGCACGCACCCACGCGCAGCAGCGCGGTAAATTGTTCGCGTGGTTTGTTGTCGCCTGATGAAATTTGTTGAACTACTCACGTTTCACAAACGCTGGACACGGTACATGCGTGACCATGAGCCTGCATCTATTTGGGAAACGAGCTATTTCTAAACCTTTTAGTAATCAAGGTGCATATAGACGTGCGTGCGTGAACCCACGCGTGCAAGCAATATACATATATATATATATATATATATATATATATATATAATAATAA
>NW_014605635.1:0-401 GCF_000485595.1 Priapulus caudatus | reverse complement strand
ATAGATAGATAGATAGATAGATAGATAGATAGATAGATAGATAGATAGATAGATAGATAGATAGATAGATAGATAGATAGATAGATAGATAGATAGATAGATAGATAGATAGTATATCCAGAGAGCATACAGCAGCGCCCTACCGCGCCCGCCAGCCAATAACCTACATGTAATAGTAGCAGCAAAATGATTCCCCCTCCCTCATCTACGCAGCTCTAGCTCATCATCCGAGAGCTCGCTCGAGGCCCGTGGCTGTGAGCTGCGAGCTGGGGTTATATCGCTCGCGGTGGAAGCTAGCGAGGCCTCATTGTCGCTGCGAAATGAGGATATAATAGCAGCTTGCGCCACCGCCAGCATCGCAGTAAGTTAGATGAATAGATGGATGGGGAGGGGGAGAGGGT
>NW_014605634.1:0-401 GCF_000485595.1 Priapulus caudatus | reverse complement strand
GTTTTTAAGTTTGAAGATGGTCATGCCTATGTTGTCAATTATGAGGATTATCACTAATGAGTATTCAGCAATTTAATCCACCTCATCCTGGGGCATTTATCAAGCGCGTATATCTAGAGCCTTTTAACCTTGGTTCTAATGAAGTCGCACGCAAGTTACAGGTTAGCCCTAGTACATTTAACAGGTTACTAAACGAAAAATCAGATATCTCGCCAGAAATGGCTTTGAAATTATCCAAAGTACTGGGGCGTTCAGCAGAAAGCTGGATGCAGATGCAGGATAACTATGTTTTATACAAGGCACGAAAAAAAGTGAACCTTGATGTTTATGATGCAATTCAATTTGCAGTTTAATATTGAAATAAATTCTAAAAATCGTCGTCATGACAGACAGAATTAAGT
>NW_014605633.1:0-401 GCF_000485595.1 Priapulus caudatus | reverse complement strand
TGGCAGCTCTCGGCCAACGCGAAAACTGATTCACTTGGCAGCTCTCGGCCAACGCGAAAACTGATTCCACTTACTTTGATTTGATTTGATTTGATTCGTTTGATTTGATTTGATTTGATTTGATTTGATTTGATTCGTTTGATTTGATTTGATTTGATTTGATTTGATTTGATTTGATTTGATTTGATTTGATTTGATTTGATTTGAAAATCAAATCAAATCAAATCAAATCAAATCAAATCAAATCAAATTAAATCAAATCGAAATCAAATCGAAATCAAATCAAATCAAATCAAAGATTTGATTTGATTCGTTTGATTTGAATTGATTTGATTTGATTTGATTTGATTTGATTTGATTTGATTTCGATTTGATTCGTTTGAATTGATTTGATTTGATTT
>NW_014605632.1:0-401 GCF_000485595.1 Priapulus caudatus | reverse complement strand
GTTTTCTCGCGATAACACGACTACGTTAGCAGGTGCCAATGCAAATGATACTTGGCACTCAGGCAGAACAGGTTTTCGTGTTGATCACACACGTGGCATAGATGAATTCACCGTGCAAGGTGATATGTTTATAAATAGTATCGGAGACAGTTTGAATCAGCCGATATTGACGCCGCCTTTTACGCGTTTGGATACTGTTAATACAAAAGAGAAAGGTGGAAATATTCGTTTTCGTTGGGACAGACATTATTCCGAAAATTCATCGACCATGCTGCAGGTTTATTATGATCGCGTTCATAGTCAACTAACGCCATATACAAAATATGCCGAGAGTTTCGATGTTGATTTTCGGCATCGACTACCCATTTTAGAGCAACATGATGTTATCTGGGGAGCGAATT
>NW_014605631.1:0-401 GCF_000485595.1 Priapulus caudatus | reverse complement strand
CACACACACACACACACACACACACACACACACACACACACACACACACATGCACGCACGCACGCACGCACTACACACACACACACACTCGCGCGCGCGCCCGCGCACGCATGCAGGCACGCATACATACATACACACACGCGCGCACACACACACGCACGCACGCACGCACACACACCTACCTCTACTATCGATCTAATCGTTGCGGTGGTCGTAGTGCGTGCGCCCGGCGGGGATAGAATATATGGGATAATTACTGAATATATGATACAATACTGTTTCGGATACTACCCGTATGTTTCGTCCCCGATCCCCGGGGGGTTAAATGCAGCGATTGCAGCTCTTGGTAGATATATTATAGTGTTCTGCAGCTGGTACAAATTCTAGCTCTCTCTCTCTCT
>NW_014605630.1:0-401 GCF_000485595.1 Priapulus caudatus | reverse complement strand
CGTGTCATCCCTTACACACATCCTGTCATCTCTTACACACATCGTGTCATTCCTTACACACATCCTGTCATCCCTTACACACATCCTGTCATCCCTTAACACATAGTGGCATCCCTTACACACATCGTGTCATCCCTTACACACATCCTGTCATCTCTTACACACATCGTGTCATTCCTTACACACATCCTGTCATCCCTTACACACATCCTGTCATCCCCTAACACATCGTGTCATCCCTTACACACATCGTGTCATCCCTTACACACATCGTGTCATCCCGCTTACACACATCGTGTCACCCGCTTACACACATCCTGTCATCCCTTAACACATCGTGCATCCCTTAACACATCGTGCATCCCTTACACACATCGTGTCATCCCTTACACACATCGTGC
>NW_014605629.1:0-401 GCF_000485595.1 Priapulus caudatus | reverse complement strand
CCGTCGTGTTCAGGTGTCAGTTATTCAGCGTCATTATTGACAATGTTCCATATTCTAAACAAGTCTAAGCCTCAGCCATAAAACTGCTTTGTATTTACAGCTGAGGCACCTATCGTGTTACCGGATCAAAACACCATGCTTCTCTGAATCAGGGCTGGGTTGACAGGTTTCACCTCTCTTTTAATCCGTGTAGCGACAATCATCATCACCCCGCCACAACATTCACATTTCATCTGAGGCCGTGGTTTTGATTTCGGTAACCACTTCGACGGATCAAACTTTAAAAGCAGATGGATAAGCTTGATCAGCGTTTTGCTATTCGGGTGTAAAAAACCATAGTTTCTGGCACGCCGAAATCCTCGCGGTAAAACGTGCTGTAAGACCAGCCACAAGAATTTGAC
>NW_014605628.1:0-401 GCF_000485595.1 Priapulus caudatus | reverse complement strand
TATATATATAAGCCAGTCGCGCGGCCTCCACAGGCGGCCAACAGTGCTGCTGCTGCTGCTGCTGCTGCTGCTGCTGCTGCTGCTGCTACTTCCCTCCGACAATGCTGTCTCTGTGAGGTGTGCCCTCCCGCTAGCTAGCTACCTAGCGAACGCCCCAGGTGAGAGTGCCGAGTTGAAAGAACGCTTGCTGGCAGCGACGACCGGCAAAAATTCGCATTTTTTCCGCCGCCGATCCCAATTATGTTGGTAAACAATGAGCGCAATTGTGAGGAAATAAGGAGAGGGATAAAGGATGCTGGGAACTAGGGGGAGTGGAATAAAGCATGCTCGCAACAAAAGAGAGACGGCGAGAGGGAGGGAGAGAACAAGAGGGAAAGAGAAGAACAAGAGGGAGAGAGAAG
>NW_014605627.1:0-401 GCF_000485595.1 Priapulus caudatus | reverse complement strand
GACTGTTCTATACAGTGGCTGTTCTAATATAGAACAGCAACCTCTATGCCTATATAGAACAGTCACCTGTATAGAAAAGCCACCTATATAGAATAGCCACCTATATAGAACAGCCACCTGGCTGTTCTATACAGGTGGCTGTTCTACATAGGTGGCTGTTCTATACAGGTGGCTGTTCTATACAGGTGGCTGTTCTATACAGGTGGCTTTTCTATACAGGTGACTGTTCTATATAGGCAGCTGTTCTATACAGGTGGCTGTTCTATAGAGGCAGCTGTTCTATACAGGTGGCTGTTCTATAGAGGCAGCTGTTCTATATAGGTGGCTGTTCTATAGAGGCAGCTGTTCTACATAGGTGGCTGTTCTATGCAAGTGGCTGTTCTATACAGGTGGCTCTTCTG
>NW_014605626.1:0-401 GCF_000485595.1 Priapulus caudatus | reverse complement strand
TGTGTGAGTGCGTGCGTGATATGGGGGTAATGTACGTGTGTGAATGTGTATATTATGTTGCTGTGGATTTATACGAGAGTCACAGTGAGCGCGTGAGTATGGTATATACGCATTATATGAATGTTGAAATGATTTTAAAGTGTAATCCTTTACTTGTACAGAAAGTACTTTCGTTTTTTATCATTCTTTTTCTCTGTGGTGTATATAGCGCTGTTTTGTACTGTATTACCCAAAAATTCAATTATTTTAACTGCTCAACACTATCAGATTATGTTTCTATGAAAAAGATTGTTTTCAGTATACATTCATGCATGTATTTGTACTTGAATTAAATGCGATAAAGATTTTATAATAATAAAATTAGTATATATATAATATAGTCATATAATATAATATATGTA
>NW_014605625.1:0-401 GCF_000485595.1 Priapulus caudatus | reverse complement strand
ATTTTCTTGTTTGGAGTTTTTAATCTTTGGGTGTCCTTGTTTTTAATTTTTGTTTGGAGCTTCTAATATTTGGGTGTCCTTGTTTTTTGACGGATAACGTACCACCTATACTGCAACAGTTAAATATCGATCCCAAACACTGGCACGAACTCAGTACGCAGTTTGAAAGTAAGTTTAAAGCGCTGGTCGGCTCAACTAAAATCAGCAGTTAAACCTTCCCCACTAGTGCAAATTCAAGCACCAAAGTTTCGATAAAAATTCATTCAGATCCCGTTTATGCGGAAAGATAACCATCATCTGGTGGCTCTAGTAACGCACCTCTAAGATATTTTTTCATCGCTTCACTTAGAATTCGGCACCAGCATTCCGCACTCGTCAACTGCGGCGCATTCATTTTTAGT
>NW_014605623.1:0-401 GCF_000485595.1 Priapulus caudatus | reverse complement strand
GTGCGTGTGTGTGTGTGTGAGTGTGTGTGTGTGTGTGTGTGTGTGTGTGTGTGTGTGTTGTTGTTTCACCGCCGATCACATTTTAACCGCTTGCGGTTTAAACGGGGCTCTTAGAGGCGTAGCACTGACTCCACGCGTCATTGTATTGTCATTATTTGTGTTTTTAATTATTACACCCTCCAGCCCCACACACGCGCGCGCGCACACATACGCCGCCATACACGACCCCCTCCCCACACACGTATACGCACCCCTGCAAACTAACAGAGAGAGAGAGAGAGAGAGAGAGAGAAGAGAGAGAAAGAAAGAAAGAAGAAGAAGATATACAGATAGACGATAAAGAAGAGAGAGGAGGGAGGAGAGAGAGAGAGAGAGAGAGAGAGAAGAAGAAGAAGAAGAAG
>NW_014605622.1:0-401 GCF_000485595.1 Priapulus caudatus | reverse complement strand
CTTCCTCTCTCTCTCTCCATCTCTCTTCATCTCACTGTGCTTCTATCCTTATCTCTTGCTTCCCCCATGTTTCACACATTATACACGTTAGTGTATCTCACATATTACTCAGAATTATAGCTATGCTGGCATTGAGTATCGCTTCTGGGAAACACCCCCTCCCCTTCATCCGCCCCGTCCCCCTCCCCTTCATCCGCCCCGTCCCCCTCCCCCAGCCGCATGCACGTACCCATGCGGGGATCTACGTCTCTCTCTATGCGCCTTCTATCTCGCCAAGTGCTAATGTATAAATGAGGCTTAAACGAGGCTTTTAACGAACGCACGGCAAAACGAACGATCTGTTCACGCAAATAAATAAATAAATAAATACGTATATATATGTATGTGTGTATATATATATA
>NW_014605621.1:0-401 GCF_000485595.1 Priapulus caudatus | reverse complement strand
ATATAATATATATATATATATATATATATATATATATATATATATATATATATATAATGTGAAACACACCTATAAATGTAGCCTGACATAAGCAATGTACATTATACTATAAAAAAGTTAAATATACGACACACGCACACCATCAAATGAAGTCATTAACAGAAATATAGAAATAAAGTGTCATATATTTTAACTTAGACCTTACATCATATATATATATATATTTATTTATTTATACATTTATATAATATATACGTCAAATGCACACGCACACCATCAAATAAAGTCATAAATAGAAATATAGATATAAGGTGTCATATATATTAACTTAGACCTTACATCATTAGCTTAGACCTTATAATCTCTTTATGGGGCGAAAACAGGAGCCCGTTGTCAGAAAC
>NW_014605620.1:0-402 GCF_000485595.1 Priapulus caudatus | reverse complement strand
AAAAGAGAGAGAAGGGAGAAAGGTACCAGGTGATGCTGCAAGCTGCAAAAGAAAGAGAGCTAGAGAGAAGGAGAGGGAGAGAGAGGAGGGAGAGTTAGCAGGCAGGAAGAAAGTTAGGAGATGACACGAGACAGCAGACAGGCACGAAGAAGTTCATCGAGGCAGAAGTGAAAGTTAGAATATGACATATAACATCTTACCATAAATAAGTAACCTTATATAACATAATTGTATATAACATTATGTCGGTCCCAAAGAAAGGAAAGAAACGAGGTGTAAACGCACTTGATCTCAGCTAGCTCCTTCTCTAGTTGCTTCCTTTCTGCCGGTGACAGTTTGTCGAGCAGGTTATGCCCTCTAGTGAGTAAATCTTTAACGGCTTCCTCTCTCAGCACAATCTCT
>NW_014605619.1:0-402 GCF_000485595.1 Priapulus caudatus | reverse complement strand
ACTGCTGCGCTGCTGCTGCCAGTAGCAGCAAGCAGCAGCAGCAGTAGCAACAGTAGCAGTAGCAGCAGCAGCAGCAGTAACCGCAGCAGTAGCAGCAGTGCTCTACTGCTGCTACTGCTGCTGCTACTGCACTTTTACTGCTGCTGTTACTGCTGCAGCTGCTGCTGCTACTGCTGCTGCTGCTGCTGCTGCTACTGCTGTTGCTGCTGCTGCTACTGCTGCTACTGCTGCTGCTACTGCTGCGGTTACTGCTGCTGCTGCTGCTGCTGCGACTGCTGTTGATAATGCTGCTGCTGCTGCTGCTTCTGCTACTGCTACTACTGCTGTTACTGCTGCTGTTACTGGTGCTGTTACTGCTACTGCTGCTGTTACTGCTGCTACTACTGCTGCTAGCTGCTGCTG
>NW_014605618.1:0-402 GCF_000485595.1 Priapulus caudatus | reverse complement strand
ATGCTGACGGTGGGTAATCAAGCGCAAATTGGCGTTAGTGAATTGGCGATGGCTGTATTGTCGGATCCGCGAGTTAAAGCTGTTGGCTTGCACTTGGAGGGCTTTGGTGATTTGCCTGCCTTCGAGCAAATGGCCAATCACGCGAGAGCACTAGGCAAGCCACTGGTCGCACTAAAAATTGGCAAATCTGCCAAGTCTCAACTGGCTAGTCTCACGCATACTGCGTCTTTAGCGGGTAATTCTGTGGCCTCTGCTGCTTTTCTCAAGCGTCTCGGTATTGTAGAAGTTAATTCTATATCAGTACTTTTAGAAACCTTAAAGATACTTCATCAAATCGGGCCTTTATGCAGTCCCGAAATCTCTTCGATGAGCTGCTCAGGTGGAGAGGCGAGCTTGATGTCC
>NW_014605617.1:0-402 GCF_000485595.1 Priapulus caudatus | reverse complement strand
CAGCACGCAAACACGCACGTACACACTCGCGCACATACACACACGCACTTTCCCACACGCACGCACACGCACGCACACGCACACACACTGCGCAGCTGATCATGGCACTTGTCATAAGCATGTGGCTGAGCGCTCACTCGTTATTCAAAAACCCTACACTCGCACGCAAAGACGTTTCATACGTCGTACCGCCAGACATGCACGCAGACACATACACGCAGACACGCACACGCACATACACGCAGACACGCACACACACATACACGCAGACACGCACACGCACGTACATCAGTGCACGAAGGAATGCACGCGCGCGCGCACACGCACTTACATCAGTGCACGAAGGAATGCACGCGCGCGCGCACACGCACGCACACACACACACACACACACACACACGCG
>NW_014605616.1:0-402 GCF_000485595.1 Priapulus caudatus | reverse complement strand
CAACACACACACACACACACACACTACACACACTCGCACACACACACACACACACACACACACACACACACACACACACACACACACACGCACGCAGCCCCCCCCCATCCCTACACACACGCGCATGCGCATATGCACATATGCGCATACTTGTCTATAGATGTGCGTTGCTCTCTCTCTCTGTGTTGTGCAGACGTGGATAACGCTGTTGGATCACCTGGAGGTTTGCGTCAGCAAGATGTCCCGTCAGCAGGTGAACGCTGACATCGTACCGCTAGTACTTAATGCAATAGAGCACGCGTCGCTTCTCGTACAGGTATGGTGCTCCGATGTATGCCTATATACCTAAATACGTATATATAGGCCTACATATGAACCTATCTATCTATCTATCTATCTATC
>NW_014605615.1:0-402 GCF_000485595.1 Priapulus caudatus | reverse complement strand
ATCCATCCATCCATCCATTCATCCATCCATCCATCCATCTATGTAACAATGTAGCTGCCCAAACGTTGCCTACGTTTGCACGCAGTCAAGCACAGACCCGAGAAAACGACAGCAAAGCCGCTATACGATTATTGCGTACATTTATATGTGCACACAAGCGTACAAGGCCGGTAATAACACGTTCTACGAGAACCCACATCAGTACATTCATGTTATTGTTGCCCGACGGTGCCAAGAAAAACTATATACGATGCAAATATTCCAGACGTATTACATTAATATTGACAGAACTTCAACGAATCAGTAAAATTGCATATATAGGCAAGCATTCGCCAGCCGAGCGCGGCTGCACACGAGCGCTGGATACTTCCTTCTTGGTTTCATCATGCGCATGCAACACCA
>NW_014605614.1:0-402 GCF_000485595.1 Priapulus caudatus | reverse complement strand
GAAAGAGGGAGGAGAGAGAAAGGGAGAAAAAATGAAGGAAAGAGAAAGAGAGACGGTGATGAAAGAGAAGGAGAGAAGTGAGAGAAGAGAGAGGAAGAGAAGGGAGAGAAAGAGGGAGGAGGGAGAAAGAGAGACGAAGAGGAGAAAGAAAGGGAGACGGGGAGGAGAGAGGAAGGGAGAGAAAGAGGGAGGCGAGAGAAAGAGAGACGGGGAGGAGAGAGAAAGGGAGAGAAAGAAGGAGGAGAAAAAATGATAGAAAGAGGTAGGAGAGAGAAAGAGAGAGAAATAGGGAGGAGCGAGAAAGGGAGACAGGGAGGAGAGAGAAAGGAAGAGAAAGAGGGAAGACAGAAAAAGATAGAAAGAGGAGAGAGAGAAAGAGAGAGAAATAGGGAGGAGAGAGAA
>NW_014605612.1:0-402 GCF_000485595.1 Priapulus caudatus | reverse complement strand
TCCACCAGCTTCTCCTTTCTCCCCTCACTTCTTCTCCACCAGCTTCTCCCCCTCCTCCTTCCCCACCAGCTTCACCCTTCTCCCCCTCCTCCTTCACCAGCTCCTTTCTTCCCCCTCCTTCTCCCCTTTCTCCTTCTCCATCAGCTTCTCCCCCTCCTCCTTCTCCACCAGCTTCTCCACCACCTTCTCCCTTCTCCCTTTCCCCCTTCCTCCTCCTCCACCACCTTCTTCCTTCTCCCCTTCCTCCTCCACCAGCTTCTCCCTTCTCCCCTTCCTCATTCTCCACCAGCTTCTCCCCCTACTCCTTCTCCACCAGCTTCTCCCTTCTCCCCCTCCTCCTCCACCAGCCCCCGTCTCCCCCTCCTTCTCCCCTTCCTCCTTCTCCACCAGCTTCTCTCATTC
>NW_014605611.1:0-402 GCF_000485595.1 Priapulus caudatus | reverse complement strand
GAGCGTACATGCATGTATGCGTCTGCGCGTTTATACGTGCGTGCGTCTGCGTGTGCGTGCGTGCGTCTGCGTGTGCGTGCGTCTGTGTATACGTGCGTGCGTACGTTCGTGTATGCGTCTGTGCGCTTATACGTGCGTGTGTGTGTACGTGTGTGTGTGCGTGTATACGTGCGTGTGTGCGTGCGTACGTGTGGTGCGTGCGTACGTATATGCGTGCGTGCAGCCGAGTGTAGATGACGTTGGGTCTGTATGAGGCTTCGATCGATTCGATTTCAAAGTCCGTTCGTTCGATAATACATCCAGCTTCCGATTTATTAAATATACTATTTCGATCTTCACTCGGGACGCGAGCGAAGAGCGGAGATTTCAGCAGCAAAGCTCTCTCTTTCCCTCTCTCTCTCT
>NW_014605610.1:0-402 GCF_000485595.1 Priapulus caudatus | reverse complement strand
ACACGACGGCGCCGAGGATCATCGTGTCGCCCGCGAGCGAGCGTGCGCCGTCGCGATGCGCCCCGGGCGCGAGTGTGACCATCGCCACGCCGAGGCTCGCGACCGTCACCGAAACGAGCGTGCTTGCACGCAGCCGCTCGCCGAGCACGAGCGCCGCCGTCAACGCGCAAACGGCTGGCAGGGTGCCGAGGATGATTCCGGCGTCGCTCGCCGAAGTCCGCTGCGTGCCCGCGATCAGCAAGACCGTATAGCCGACGCTGCCGATGGCAGCCTGTGCGACGAGCAGCAGCGCGTCGCGCAGGCCGGGACGAGGAAACGCCGTACCGGTGAAACGCATGAGCAGCAGAAAAACCGGCAACGCGATCCCGAAGCGCAGCGCGGTGGCGGGCAGCGGGTCGAGCC
>NW_014605609.1:0-402 GCF_000485595.1 Priapulus caudatus | reverse complement strand
GTGTGTATTGCGTGTGTTGTCGTATTGACTCTATTGACTCTCCTCTCGAATTTGTTCATATCTCTTTCACATCTCCTTGAACTCATTCTCACATCTTTGTACATTTATTTCTAGAACTAAATCGGGAGTAAATATGAACCCTGTTTGTTTCACATCGATTTCATCTTACACTTAATTAAAACTCAATTATCGCCCGTGTGCATTTATTTGTGGATTCCTCTGAAGTGATTTAGTTTTAAGGCCTATTAAGGTTTTTAAGGCCTATTAAGTTTTTAGGTGTTAGATTATGACAATAGCTATATTTGTTTAGTAAAGTTATACTATTATAAATTCATTACTCATCTAGGTTTCATCAGATTGATCTGATTCGTAAAACTCCATATGCATCCATCTACTCGTTAA
>NW_014605607.1:0-402 GCF_000485595.1 Priapulus caudatus | reverse complement strand
CCCCTTCCTCCTTCTCCTCGGCCACACCCTCCGCCTCCGCTTCCAGCTCCTTCCCCTTCTCCCCCGGCCGCCTCCTTCCCCTTCTCCCCCGGCCGCCTCCACCTCGCTCTGAGCAGCTAGCGGCGCGTCCGCGTGGTCGACGGCAGCCGACACACGTACAAAGGCGCGCGCGCTTGATTTTGCCAGTCGCGTGCGACCTTTACTCCAATTAGCGTGTTGCCTTTGTCATGCTAAACGCTATGCCCATCACCAGGGCTGATTTGCATACAGGTGCTGCTGGCTGCTCCGGTGCAGATGGACCCAGACGCATACGTGTACACACACGCGCGCGCACACACACTCTCTCTCTTTCTCTTGCTTGCTCTTTCTCTCCCTCTCTCTCGCGCGCGCTCTTTCTCTCTC
>NW_014605606.1:0-402 GCF_000485595.1 Priapulus caudatus | reverse complement strand
CACGTACACACACACACATACGTACACGTGCGCGAACGTACACACACACATACGTACGCGCGCACGTACACACACACACATACGTACGCGCGCACGTACACACACACACGTACACATACGTACGCGCGCACGTACACACACACACATACGTACACGCGCGCGAACGTACACACACACATACGTACGCGGCCACGTACACACACACACATACGTACGCGCGCACGTAACACACATACGTACACACGCACACACGTACGTACGCGCGCACGTACACACACACATACGTACGCGGGCACGTACACACACACATACGTACGCGGGCACGTACACACACACTCACATACGTGCCCGCGCACGTACACATACACACACACATACGTACGCGCGCACGTACACACACAC
>NW_014605605.1:0-402 GCF_000485595.1 Priapulus caudatus | reverse complement strand
GAGAGAGAGAGAGCGAGGGAGGGAGCGGCGGGCGGTGTAGAGGGAGGAGGCACAGGGCTGCTGCTGTCCTGTAGGTGGCGCTCCCAGCAGCAGCAGCAGCAGCAGCAGCAGCAGCAGCAGCAGCAACCCGTTGCTAGGCGGAGAGACGCGACATGAGAAAGTTCAATATTGTCCCGTCAGCAGCTAAGCAAACGGTCCGAGCGAAAATTGCCCCCCTCTTATCGAGTTATGTATGCGGCGTGCAAGAATATATATAGTAGCAGGAGGGTGGGTGAGCGCAGAAGCGAGCAGAGAGGCTGGTTGGGAGGGAGGGAGGGAGGGGAGGCATGTCAACCGCCGGACTGCAGACCGTAGAAGCGTAGCGAGGGTTAGGGAGGACAGAGGTTAGGCGAGAGCGGGGGA
>NW_014605604.1:0-402 GCF_000485595.1 Priapulus caudatus | reverse complement strand
CATCGTCAGCTGCTAGGTGAGGGGAGACACAGCACATCGTCAGCTGCTAGGTGAGGGGGAGACACAGCACATCGTCAGCTGCTAGGTGAGGGGAGACACAGCACATCATCAGCTGCTAGGTGAGGGGAGACACAGAACATCGTCAGCTGCTAGGTGAGGGGAGACACAGCACATCGTCAGCTGCTAGGTGAGGAGAGAGACGAAGGCAGAGCACACCCCGTGTCTCACTATTCATGGTTGATTTGTATAGTGGCTCTTCATGGGCTGATACGTAGTGGCAGAGGTTGCTACATCGTGACAGCAGTTGCTATATCGTGACAGAGGCTGCTACATCGTGACATAGGCTGCTACATCGTGACAGAGGCTGCTACATCGTAACATAGGCTGTTACATCGTGACGAA
>NW_014605603.1:0-402 GCF_000485595.1 Priapulus caudatus | reverse complement strand
TACATTTGTATGTACAAAAAGGTACTTTCAATGACTGCGAGGTGGAGAACCATTTTTAATCGAATCACTAAACAGTACATATTACAGCCGCAAAGCGAAATAATACAAAACATACATATGCATCTATCATATATATCATTTCGATAAATGAATGGTTAATAATAGTTTTTATGGTCTACTTTACGGAAAGATAATAAAACGAACAAAATATCAGAACATTTACGGTGAAACATTTATGCTGCGTCAGAGAGAGTAGGTCTACAGCTGTCTAGCCATGCTGCGTCGGAGAGAGTGGGTCTACAGCTGTCTAGCCATGCTGCGTCGGAGAGAGTGGGTCTACAGCTGTCTAGCCATGCTGCGTCGGTGAGTGTAGGTCTACAGTTGTCTAGCCATGCTGCGTCA
>NW_014605602.1:0-402 GCF_000485595.1 Priapulus caudatus | reverse complement strand
ACTTAAGCAATATAGATATGAACTCGCTAACACTAGGACTAATCACCCTTGCTGTGGTGTATGGTGTACCCAAATTCTTACCCAAAGTTAATAGTTTGGCGCCATCGCCATTATTAGCTTTAGTCATTGGCACCGCTGCATATCTTTTATTTATACCCGCAGGCAGCACACCCATTATTGGCGAGATTCCTACAGGTTTTCCTGAGTTTCGTTACCCAACTATTGAAATGGATTTAATGCTACAAATGGTTGCCTCTGCTCTTACCTTGGCTGGTCTGGGCGCTATCGACTCACTACTAACTTCACTTGTCGCAGACAACGTAACACGCACACAACACAAGTCTGACCGCGAGTTAATTGGTCAAGGCATCGGCAATACCATCGCTGGTTTATTTAGTGGCC
>NW_014605601.1:0-402 GCF_000485595.1 Priapulus caudatus | reverse complement strand
CCCTAAAGTTAAAGAGTGTGGGCGTTTCAGACCGACACGATCGCTTTTCCCGTGGAATGTCATCATTGACCGTGTGGTTCAAAGGACGCTTTGAAGACCGTTTCAAATGTTCATTTGATACGTAAGATGAGATACAGGTTCGATGGCAGCGAATAAAGGCGTTCTCATAATTTTCAATTAGCTGCTCCAAGGATTCATGGCAACCATCGCCATGCACTTCTTTACTGGCATTGATTATCGACTTGATTCGTTGTGGACCCGCCCTTGTCAGCGGCTTCCCAGCTTGGCTGTCTGCACAAGGCTCAAAAAAACAGCGCTCCCCAGACTCAGACTGGTCCATCACCAAATTATCTGAAATAAAAAGACAGCTTATCAAACACTAATTAGCATAATTAATCTTAC
>NW_014605600.1:0-402 GCF_000485595.1 Priapulus caudatus | reverse complement strand
GTATGCATTCAAAAGTTAGGTGTCAAAGTTCAAATTGGTACTGTCCAAAACCGTAAAAACCAAGCATGCAGTTTAACTCAAGTGTTACTTAGTAGTTTCTGCAAAGGGTCTCCCTGGAATACGTGTCGTTTGCAGTGGAAGGTTTTGCAGCACCTACAACTAATGTAATGTCTTCTCTCTCTCTTTCTTTCTCCATTTCTGGGGGACTCCAAAACGAGGTCCAGGTTTAGACAAGGGACACCGGGCGCCACCCTGGGGTTGCTGTTGGCTGGCTGCATGACAGATGTATAGGTGTGATCGCAGGCACTCGACTGAGTGTAGGTCGAAGTTCTTCCTATTCGTTTATTCTCTCGCATCGCATCACTCGGTTCTTCTACTTATTCGCGTAGTCTCTCGCATCGC
>NW_014605599.1:0-402 GCF_000485595.1 Priapulus caudatus | reverse complement strand
ACTCTCGAAAATAGGTTGACCATCAATAGTGGGTGAAATTTTCATTACACGACTGGCATTTTTACCGACAAAATCATCGCTAATAATTTCTCGATTAAAAACAATTCGGATAGGCGTGTTACGTGAAATAGCCCCTTGAGTATGCCAGCCGCTTAGCTTGAACCAATTAAATTCAGCTTGTTCGATAGGCTTTGCGGGCACGACGGCGGGTGTCTCTACGGTGTCTTCTACAGGGGCTTGGGGAGAAGCGGGTTCCAGCGTGTTGACGGGTGCGGATGTATTGTTATCAAGCTGTGGCTTTTTCTCACCTTTATTGCAGGCAAACAGAGACAGCAAAACAATAGACAAGAGTAGTGCCGTATAGTGTCGAGAAAGGCTCAGCATAATGAAGATCCTATAGTT
>NW_014605598.1:0-402 GCF_000485595.1 Priapulus caudatus | reverse complement strand
GCAACCTGCCAGAGGGCAGCACAGACATATCTAATAAAAATACAGCGGGTGGCACGTTGGACAGACTTCTAGAGGGCGCCACAAACATATCTGATGGGATCACGGCGCAGCACGGCGCATACAACAACCTACCAGGGGGCGCCATAGACATATCCGACAACACAACAAAGGGCGACACACTCAGCCGCCTGGACGACGGTCAGCCATCAACCGACCTATCCGTCGCCGCACGGCACGATCCGCGTAGAATGCACCACCAGGTGAAGCCCCCGACCGACGGCACGGCGGTGGGCAGTCCACGGCCCACGCTGTCCCTGCTGGCAGGGGGTGCTGCTGTGGCGTGCGGCGGTGAGGGGGCACGCGGGCTGGGTGACCTCTTTGCCGGAGCGCCACGAGAGATGC
>NW_014605597.1:0-402 GCF_000485595.1 Priapulus caudatus | reverse complement strand
AGAGAGAGAGAGAAAGAGAGATATATTATATACACAGAGACACAGAGAGAGAAATACAGAGAGGCCTCGTTAGCGAAATAATAAATTCGTACTTACTGTAGGCTTGCCGTCTTGCCATGACGACGGGGTCGGTACTTACTGTAAGTGGGGTCGCCGTGACGACGGGGTCGGTACTTACTGTAAGTGGGGTCGCCGTGACGACGGGGTCGGTACTTACTGTAGGTGGGGTTGCCGTGACGACGGGGTCGGTACTTACTGTAAGTGGGGTCGCCGTGACGACGGGGTCGGTACTTACTGTAGGTGGGGTTGCCGTGACGACGGGGTCGGTACTTACTGTAGGTGGGGTCGCCGTGACGACGGGGTCGGTACTTACTGTAGGTGGGGTTGCTGTCATCATCATCG
>NW_014605596.1:0-402 GCF_000485595.1 Priapulus caudatus | reverse complement strand
GCTGGAATGGGCCAGGACGCAACTGGTCAGCGACGACCCGGCGAAAGCGCTGGGCACGGCGCCCAGGGAAACACTGATCCTCAGTCAGCTCCATCAGATCGTCGGCGATCCGCATCGTGAACTCGATCTGGTTTCGCCGTACTTCGTGCCGGGCGGGGTGGGCACGCAATACTTCACCGAGCTCGCCGCCCAGGGCGTGACCGTGCGCGTGCCGACGAACTCGCTCGAAGCCACCGATGTTTCCGCCGTCCACTCCGGCTACGCGCGGCGCCGCGTGGCGCTGCTCAAAGGCGGCGTGGAACTGTTCGAACTGCGGCGCGCGGCCGGCGCGGGCAAGGGTACGGACAAGGCCGCGGGCAAAGGCGCAGGCAGCGGTCCGTTCGGCAGCACGGGGTCGAGCCT
>NW_014605595.1:0-402 GCF_000485595.1 Priapulus caudatus | reverse complement strand
GTCACACTGTTCCACTGTCACCCTGTCACGCTGTCACCCTGTCACGCTGTCACCATGTCGCGCTATCACACTGTCAAGCTGTCACGCTGTCACGCTGTCACGCTGTCACGCTGTCACGCTGTCACGCTGTCACGCTGTCACGCTGTCACGTTTTCACGCGGTCACGCTGTCACGCCGCTGTCACGCTGTCACGCCGCTGTCACGCTGTCGTGCCGCTGTCACGCCGCTGTCACGCCGCTCTCACGCCGCTGCCACGCTGTCATACTGCCACGCTGCTATACCGCCGTCACGTAATCTAATGGCAGCCTTTGACCGCGTACAAAGAGAAACATCGTGCGGTGCGGAAAGGCGACGTCGGCGCTCGTCGTCGGCAGACTGAGGCCTCTCCGACGTCAGACGGTT
>NW_014605594.1:0-402 GCF_000485595.1 Priapulus caudatus | reverse complement strand
ATAGATAGAGAGATAGATAGAGAGAGATAGAGAGATAGAGATAGAGAGAGACAGAGAACGCGTTGGAGACGAAGAGACATATATAATACACATATGGACGGAAGTTCCAAGTGAATAAACATACGCTTAAATGGAGAGATATTGAGAAGCGTGCTGCCGCAGCTACCCACTCTTCACACTGATCTACTATAATAGAACAACTGCAACAACAATAGCACGGGTGATTTTCACACTCGCCAACCACTTGTCGTCTAGCTAATACAAACAGTAATATTACTGTGTGAATTGGGTCCGCCTTCTGTGGGTAATGAGTTACAGTGTACTCTTCAATTCGTCCGTCTCTAGATCTTATGTATGCGTAAGCATATTAGATGTAGTGATGTGATCTGTGTATGATCATCA
>NW_014605593.1:0-402 GCF_000485595.1 Priapulus caudatus | reverse complement strand
CCCATCTATCATGGCTTCACCCAGCATTCGTCCTGCGCACCTTTTCTCCTTACCTCCATCAGTAACAGCACACTCCACCATCCCCCCTCCCTGCATCCCATCAGTAATGGCTTCACCCACCATCCCCCCTCCCAGCACCCTCTTACTCTCCATCAATAATTGTTCCCCGTCCCATTCCTACACCCCCATCAGTAATGGCTTCATCCAGCACCCCCTCCCTGCACCCCCATCAGTAATGGCTTCATCCAGCACCCCCTCCCTGCACCCCCATCAGTAATGGCTTCATCCAGCACCCCCCTCCACCAGCACGCACAGTGGCAGAGAGGCAGCATGCGAACGACACACTCACACCGGCTGCATGCTAGCAGGTAGGCCGTACATATCGATCCATCCCCCTCCCCC
>NW_014605592.1:0-402 GCF_000485595.1 Priapulus caudatus | reverse complement strand
CAACGACCACGACGACGACCACGACAACGACCACTACCACCACGACGACGACCACCACGACGACCACGACGACGACGACGACCACCACGACGACGACGACGACCACCACCACGACCACGACGACGACGACCACCACGACGACCACGACGACCACTGACCACGACGACGACCACGACGACCATCACGACCACCACGACGACACCCACCACAACGACGACGACCACCACCACGACCACCAACCACCACAACGACCACTACGACGACGACCACCACTACGATGACGACGAACAACACCACGATCACCACGACGACCAACACGACGACGACGACCACCACCACCACGACTACGACGACGACGACCACCACAACGACCACCACGAAAACCACGATGACCACCACGAC
>NW_014605591.1:0-402 GCF_000485595.1 Priapulus caudatus | reverse complement strand
TAATAACTTCTTGAACTTGTTTGCCGCCATGCCCATATACCACTGCAATCTTTTCCACTTTCAATGCAGAGCAGCTATCGATCACATGCTGCAACATGGGTTTTCCACCAATAGAATGAAGCACTTTCGGCAGCTGTGAATACATGCGGGTACCTTGACCTGCAGCTAAGATAATAGAGAATAATTTCATACGGTTGTATTCTAAGTATAATGGGTTGCTGTTAAAACTCACCAAACAGTATAGGATAGAGAGGGTATTTTTACTTTAATCCGCATAAAATAAACCACCCACACTTCTCTTAAAAGTATGAGTGCTATTTTAATTGGAATGCTTAATTAGTAAGTCTTGCAAGACGCCTTATACGGCTTGTCATAAACTCCCCATCGATACTCTAGTGGCGC
>NW_014605590.1:0-402 GCF_000485595.1 Priapulus caudatus | reverse complement strand
TCTCTCTCTCTCCCTCCCTCTCTCTCTCTCTCTCGCTCTTACCTCTCTCTTTCTCTATCCCTCTCCCTCTCCCCCCTCTCTCACTCTCCCCGTCTCTCTCCCCTACTCCCCTCTCTCCCCTTCTATCTTCGAAATCTCTGTCCCTCTCTCCCCCTCTCTAACGCTTCGATCTTTACTGTCAGCCGTAATTCCGATTATTGATTTAGTTTAAATTAAGCTAAGAGGCTCTAATTGTTCAGCACGTCGCCAGATGTCGCTAAATCCGATCGCGTGGTTTAGTGGGTGCAAGTGAGCGGGAGAGAGAGGGAGAGAGAGAGAAAGAGAGAAAGCTAGAAAGAGAGAAGAGAGGCAAGAGTACAGAGAGAGAGAGAGAGAGAAAGAGAGAGAGAGAGAGAGAGAGAG
>NW_014605589.1:0-402 GCF_000485595.1 Priapulus caudatus | reverse complement strand
TTCCACGTGACATCTCCTGTACCGGCCTGAATATAGACAATCCCGTTCCACAGCCGCGCTTTAAATCTCAACATTGCCGAATTTCGCCATGTTTAAATTGCAGTTAATTCTTGCAGATAATTTTATTGCAGTTAATTCTTGAAAACCGCGTGACACCGTGATGCACATCTAAGCTCATCCCTACTGCCAACACACTGACCCGCACTCACAAACGCGTGCACGCACGCACACCCACGTACACATGCACGCACTCACACACGCACGCACGCACAAAGGCATGCACGCACGCACACGCACGTACACATGCATGCACTCACACACGCACGCACGCACACACGCGCTCGCGCGCACGCGCGCACACACACACACACCACACACACACACACACACACACACACACAC
>NW_014605588.1:0-402 GCF_000485595.1 Priapulus caudatus | reverse complement strand
GGGTGGATGAGTCGTGCATTAGTGTGACGGAGGAGTGGGTGCACGAGTCGTGCACTAGTGTGACGGAGGAGTGGGTGGACGAGTCGTGCACTAGTGTGACGGAGGAGTGGGTGGACGAGTCGTGCACTAGTGTAACGGAGGAGTGGGTGGACGAGTCGTAGTGTGACGGAGGAGTGGGTGGACGAGTCGTGCACTAGTGTGACGGAGGAGTGGGTGGACGAGTCGTCGATCGAACGCATCGACAGGGAATGCGAGGTGTAATAGCGGTGTGTGTAGGCACTGGCGCTGCGTACTCCCCATACATAATAAATCCCACACATAATGGGGATAATATCAGGAGCTAATAATGACAAATTTGTCACAAGTGACAAATTTGTCATTATTAGCTCCTGATAATATGAA
>NW_014605587.1:0-402 GCF_000485595.1 Priapulus caudatus | reverse complement strand
CGCCCGAGGTGTTGGAGGCGTTACCTGCACCGGACAAAATCTTTATTGGCGGTAGCGATGGCAGTTTGCCTGAGTTGCTGGAGCTGTGCTGGAGCAAGTTGCCCGCGCAGGGCTTGTTAGTCGCCAGTGCGGTCACGGAACAGAGCAAGCAGCAATTGTTGGCGTTTTATCAGCAGCGCCAGACGGTGAGAGATAGCCGTAATGAAACCTTACAGGTGGCAGTGAGCCATGGTACGCAACTGGCAGGACAGTTGGTCTATCGCCCCAGTTTGCCTGTGACGCTGTTTAAATTTAGTAAGAGAAAATAAGCATGACAGACAATTATTCTGACATAGCAGTCGGCACCTTTATCGGTGTGGGCGTAGGCCCTGGTGATCCTGAGCTGATTACTTTAAAAGCGTT
>NW_014605586.1:0-402 GCF_000485595.1 Priapulus caudatus | reverse complement strand
CGAAGGCTTTCATTCGCTCATGTAATTCTTTTTCGATAGTATAGCCTTCTTGAAAATCAGGACTGTTGAGGATCTTTAGTTACGGTTCCCTTTTCTACAAAATATGATCTAGCGCAGTCGCCCCATATATCTCCGACCATAGGGCTTAAATCAACACTTATTAAGTTTGTCTCTCCCACCATTTCATCTGCTGGGTTTTTCTTGGCAGTTCCCATCAATGAAACGCCTTTTAGCAGAATCTTTTTCTATACTGTGTCCAAGATTGTTCAAAAAAATCTAAATTTTCAAAACCTAGTTCATTAACCTGATGATTTCCAAATTCATACAACTCTGAAAAGCGTGTTTCTGGTGTTACGAAGGCTTTCATTCGCTCATGTAATTCTTTTTCGATAGTATAGCCTT
>NW_014605585.1:0-402 GCF_000485595.1 Priapulus caudatus | reverse complement strand
CTCCCTCAGGCCTGTGTGAACTCTCTCAGGCCTGTGTAAACTGCCTCAGGACTGTGTGAACTCCCTCACGCCTGTATGAACTTCCGAATGCCTGTATGAACTCCCGAAGGCTTGTAAAAACTTTCTCAGGCCTGTATGAACTCCCTCAGGCATGTATAAACTTTATCGGGCATGTAGAAACTCCCTTAAGCCTGTATGAACTCCCTCAAGCATGTATAAACTTCCGCAGGCCTGTATGAACTCTCTCAGGCCTGTATGCACTCCCGC
Organism: Priapulus caudatus; assembly: GCF_000485595.1. Lineage (NCBI taxonomy): Eukaryota > Metazoa > Priapulida > Priapulimorpha > Priapulimorphida > Priapulidae > Priapulus > Priapulus caudatus. The sequence continues at coordinate 135 of NW_014605585.1, read as the reverse complement.
AGTCCTGTATGAACTCCCTCAGGCCTGTATGAACTCCCTCAGGACTGTATGAACTCTCTCAGGCTATATGAACGCCCTCAGGGCCACGCCTGGCCCGATGCTGGTTGCACGCTCTTGTTTGATCTGAGCGACTTA
>NW_014605584.1:0-402 GCF_000485595.1 Priapulus caudatus | reverse complement strand
GCACACACCACACACGGCGCGCGCACACACGCACACACACACACACACACACACACACACACACACACACCCGCACACGGGCGCGCACATACACCCACACATACGGGCGCAGACACACTCACACACGGGAGCACACGCACGTAAGTACACGTACACACACACGCCCGCACCTACTCACACACGCGCGCCCGCACCCACTCAAACACGCGCGCCCGCACACATCCATATCCACGCTCGCACGCACGTACACATACGCCCGCACCCACGCACACGCACATAGGGAACCACCACTTCCAATAGATCTAGAATGACCGCAGGCCCGTAGCCAGGGGGGGTTCGAACGACCCCCCCCCGAGCCCCCCCCCCAAGCCAAAAATTATTTTTTTTGAAAATTTGCAAGAA
>NW_014605583.1:0-402 GCF_000485595.1 Priapulus caudatus | reverse complement strand
GACCTTTTTCTCCTGCAAAGGGACCCCATATTGTCATCACCAATAATAATGCCATTGAGTATATTGGGAGAATCAGGAAGCATCCCTGCTTTGGTCAACCAACCGCTGCTATCACGTAAGTTTGTTGAACCAGTATTCCAAACGTCAATAGAATGAAAGTGGGAACGATTAGCGTGTGGGTAACCGATGCCTTGAACCCATGCCATATCGCCTTTATCCCATAAGGGTTTAAGTGCTTTGAGGTAAGGGTTTAAATAAAAACCTTTATCCAGTGCCATTTGCTTGGGTGCATTGATCGCTAATTTTGGTCGAAGGGTTCGATAATGTTCTTGATGTTGAGGAATGAGGGTATTTAAACCATCATTCCCGCCTTTTAATTCGACGAGTAGCAATATCTTCTTG
>NW_014605582.1:0-402 GCF_000485595.1 Priapulus caudatus | reverse complement strand
ACGGCTTCCAACTGATCGCCAATGCTAGAAATAACTTCAAAGCCACGATTGGAAATAAAGCGTATTTCAGGGTAGCGCTGATGAATTTTTTGAAGTAGTTCTGTCAGTGCTTTAGCCTGTTGTTCATGGGTTTTTTTATCACTCGCGAAGAGGTAGAAGCTATCCATCGTGTCGAGAAAAAGTCCGCGATAGCCATCGTTCCATAAGGGATCAACCACCTCATTGAGGATAAAGTTTTGCCAACCTATGGAGGTCAAGTCCATAACTTTGCTATCCCACACTTTATTATCGCCAAGTATCCAAGAGGACTCTATTTTCTTGAACCATTTTCTAGTGGGTGAAACCTCGCCAATGCTGACATAAGCGTAAACATCCCCACCATTGGCACGCAATGCGTTTAAC
>NW_014605581.1:0-402 GCF_000485595.1 Priapulus caudatus | reverse complement strand
CTGTCGGCAGTTTCCGCTGCGAGTGTAACGGTCGCTGGTCGGGCGACGGAGTCACGTGCGTCGGTAATAATTCATATACATATACGTAGTTATGTACGTCGGTAATAGTTTATATACATATACGTAGTTATATACGTCGGTAATAGTTTATATACATATACGTAGTTATGTACGTCGGTAATAGTTTATATATATATACGTAGTTATGTACGTCGGTAATAGTTTATATACATATTACCGACGTACATAACTACGTATATGTATATAAACTATTACCGACGTATATAACTACGTATTTTATATACATATACGTAGTTATGTACGTCGGTAATAGTTTATATACATATACTATTACCGACGTACATAACTACGTATATGTATATAAACTATTACCGACGTACG
>NW_014605580.1:0-402 GCF_000485595.1 Priapulus caudatus | reverse complement strand
TTCCCTACTATACTACTACTCTCCCCTCGCTCACTGTTCATAGAGCTGTCAGTGCTAGTTACCCTACTATACTACTACTCTCCCCTCGTGAACAGTGAGTAGAGTTGTCAGTGCTAGTTCCCTACTATACTACTACTCTCTCTTTGTCCAGTGTACTCTACCTTCTCCTCCTCCTCTTCTTCTTCCTCTTCCACTTCTTCCTCTTCTTTCTCGTCTTCCTCCTTTTTTTCTTCCTCCACCTTCTCTTCCTCCTCTTCCTCATCCTCCTCGTTCTCATTCTCTTTCTCCTGATCTTCTTCTTCTCCTTTCTCCTTATCCACCTCCTCCTCCTCCACCTTCTCCTCCTCTTTCTCCTCCTTGTCCACCACCTCCTCCTCCTCGTCCTCCTCCTCCCCCTCGCTC
>NW_014605579.1:0-402 GCF_000485595.1 Priapulus caudatus | reverse complement strand
GCAGCAGCAGCAGCAGCAGCAGCAGCATCACAGCAGTGACTGTAGCAACAGCAGCAGCAGCATTACAGCAGTGACTGTATCAGCAGCATCAACAGCAGCAGCATCATTACAGCAGTGACTGTAGTAGTAGCAGCAACAGCAGCAGCATCATTACAGCAGTGACTGTAGTAGTAGCAGTAACAGCAGCAGCAGCAGTAGCAGCAGTGACTGTAGCAGCAGCAGCAGCATCATCATCATTACAGCAGTGACTGTAGCAGCAGCAGCAGCATCATCATCATTACAGCAGTGACTGTAGCAGCAGCAGCAGCAGCAGCATCACATCAGTGACTGTAGCAGCAACAGCAGCAGCAGCATCACAGCAGTGACTGTAGCAGCAGCAGCAGCAGCAGCATCACAGCAGTG
>NW_014605577.1:0-402 GCF_000485595.1 Priapulus caudatus | reverse complement strand
GCCACTGCTTTTTCACCTTCAGGTAACGCAGAAACCAGCGCTTTAACAATCTCCTCGGCCTGCCAACGCTCAACATTACCAACGATCGCTACCGTGGCATTTTTTGCGACATAATATTTTTATAAAAAGCCTGTACCGCTTCAATCGTCATTGAATCCAAACTTTCCTTCGTGCCGGAAACGGGCGAAGCATAAGGGTGAGCTGCAAAAACAGCTTTGTTGAAAGCCTCACTCGCTAATGCTGCAGGTGACTGTTGGCGCGCTTTAACCGATACTTTCATTCGATTAAGTTCACGCTGATAGGCATCTACTGGGAAATCAGGCTGTGTTAAAACCTGCCTGAGACTTTCAATAGCTGGCGATAAATAACGCGACTCCGTCAAACTGCGCACGCCAACCAAAG
>NW_014605576.1:0-402 GCF_000485595.1 Priapulus caudatus | reverse complement strand
GGGTAGCACGACATTCAGACGTTCTTGATTTTCCGATTCGTCGTGTACGCCAAACAATCGGTCAGTTGCAAACACTCTGAAACGCGGCGACAGAGCATCGGGCGCGAGCGCTGGAACACGTCACCACGAGCGCATGCGCCCGCGAAAAACGGGTGACAACAGCGTGACAACACGGGCGACAACACCGCGACAATACGGCGACAACACGGGCGACAACACGGGCGACAACAGCGTGACAACACGGCCCGACAACACCGCGACAACACGGCGACAACACGGGCGACAACACCGCGACAACAGCGTGACAACACGGGCGACAACACGGCCGACAACACCGCGACAATACGGCGACAACACGCGACAACACGGCCGACAACACCGCGACAATACGGGCGACAACAC
>NW_014605575.1:0-402 GCF_000485595.1 Priapulus caudatus | reverse complement strand
GATGTCAGATTTTCTACAATGTCTGCAATTTCTTGACCAATTCCTAGTCTGTACATTGCAGCAACTTTATCTTCACGTATCAGCTGCTGCGCTAGCAGCATATAACCAAGATTAATTTCTTTAATTTCATCTAGTATTTGGTTTGTATCCATTTTGATAATCCTCTTTTTTTAAACAATCTATGGTACTAAGAATAAAATACGCTTATCAGTGCACGTATTTTGATTCCAGACTAGATTCATGTAAATAGAAGAAACACCAAAACAAATGTAAGTAGCTTGCTTTCTGAGATATAGGAATATTACCTACAAGAGGAAGATTAATACTTTTATTACCAATACTTAACAAACACCAAAAAACTGCAATTACGGAGACTAATCGAAATAACTACGCTAAGGTTCC
>NW_014605574.1:0-402 GCF_000485595.1 Priapulus caudatus | reverse complement strand
GGTTATTAATCCCTGGGATGTCCAATCTTTCTCGAGATTATCTGTAATCTTAATATACCAAAACGCATCGGTAAGTGTTGATTTTATTCGGGAGTTCTGAGGATACAATATTTAATTGGGCTTGTATTCTATATGATGCCCTTATGCGCTAAGCCACTTTAAAGTTAATGGGTTCGAGGTCGTCTGTGTTAACGGTCTGCCGCGCTTTCCATAGATCATAATGATCTTGCATTAATAGCCAGCTTTCAGGTGATCTGCCAAGTACTTTGGAGAGCCTAACAGCCATCTCAGGAGAAATATCTGAAACACCGTTTATCAAACGATTAAAAGTGCTAACGGCCACACCTAGGCGTTTAGCCACTTGATTGCCAGAAATGTCATCGAACGGATCAATATACGTTC